>NC_052474.1:21254526-21351644 GCF_009730915.1 Dioscorea cayenensis subsp. rotundata
TCAGTTACGTATTACGTTAGTTTCGGAAATGGGTTCACGGCACGTCAAGAAGAAATATTTAAGTCGCGCCAACCCACGGACGGATGCCACTGCCTCCTAACCACTCGCTCAAGGCAGTGACGAGAGGGCGATTTCTCATCGCGCGCTGCCGGACGCCGCCTCCTACTTCCACCACCACGCCGCGACGCATTCCTCGACGGAGAAGCCCTCCCTACCCCGCAGATCGCAACAACCCCTACCACGACAACGATGCGACCACGGCAGCCCGATCGCAGTAAAATGCAACTCGTGAATATCGGGCAAGATGTCACCGCAACTCTTACGCAGTACTGCCAGATATTGACGACCGAGTTTCTCATTGCTCGCTCGTGTGAGGCGCTTTGAAGGATCGCTCACAACCTACCGCGCCATCCCCTCGAAAAGAACCGAGCACCCGGACGTAACGAGAGGCGCCGGAATTCGACGACGACGACATCATCGGAAGGTCATCCAAGGCGGCTACATTCAAGAGACTTGGCGAAAAAGAGGGAGAATAATATCGCTTCCTGCCTCCACCGGCCCTACGGACGACGTAAACAATAAGCAACACCACTTCCACGGTACAGATGTCACGATCGAGTCCGCTCGCCGCTGGCGACATGGCTACGACGGAGAGGACATCGAGATGACGGCGTCGCGGTCACGGCTGAGAAGGTCGCTGACTCTCTTCGACGAAATCGTCACCCGCTGGAACCGGGCCGCCGAGATCATGTGATCAAAGATGGACACAATCCCCCAAGGTCAAGAACAAGTTGAGCGTGGTCTCCCAACGATGTCGCTGTCATGGCCACGGCCGGAGAAGATCGTCGAATCCGCTGTCGCTGCCGCGGTCAGCGGCCGACAAGATTGCGTCAGCCCAAGGTGACACAATCCCACCCACAACAAGAACCATGTAAGGAAGTGTTCGCTGTTGATGTCGCCGCCGTCGCCCTCAAGATCGGGCCGATCACAATCCCACAACAAGAACAACAATGTAGTGACGTGTTCTGCAGCTGATGCCGCTGCCATCGTCCCCAGATCGAAGGAAGATGTCACGAAGACTCCCGGATCGAGCAACAGAGAGATGTATCAAGGCCAATCAAAATCGACTGTGACGCGCCTGTAAAGCTTTTTATTCAAGAAGAAGAAATGGTTGGCCTCGAGTCGCTTCCTTAAACAAATACTGAGCTGTGGAGTCGATGAGGATCTTCCTCAACCGCCTATGGACGGGTGAAGTGTAACGCTTTTTACGATATTGTTTAAAGGGTTTCTATAAGTGTTTAACTATTACCTAATAGTGTTTAATACCATTATGTTATCATTTAAGTTTTCAGCTTTACCGCTTAATTATATATAATATCATGTAACAATTGATAATATCATTTAAAGTATTTACAATATGGTCTTCTAATATCTGCTATCGTTGAACCTCAAGCACCGCTGTCGTGGAAGAACGACTGCCGCGACTACACGCCGACTAGAGTTATACACGCTGCGCGGAAGGAGACGGTCATCGATGATGCGATGACGCCATCGCGATAATACAAAAGTCAGCCGAGCAAAGAGCCATCCTTACAAGAAGCGCCGTCATCGATCGTTGCCATACTGCTTTTATGTCAAAAGCGTGACGCACGACATGACACAATTATGGCTATGATCGGGGATGCTCAGCGCAACTCGCATGAAGTTCAAATTGTCATCCTCCCGATAATCATGAATGGCCACTCCATGTCGTCGTCCCCGACAATGATAATCAAGAATACAGTCATTATTCTTCATGTCCCGGGTACTGATAAGGACGCGATTGACATGGTAAGTTCTTTAATTACGTCCGATTAATATCCTGCTTTGGTATTTAAATCGGTATTCTAATCCTCGACTTGCATATCTCGACAATGGAATCTATTCCGACCTTTGCGTCGACATGGAGTTAGATGAGTCGGCGGCACTGCAGTAGTACCCGCTGCAGCACGACTACGTAAAACCCCACGCCTAAAACAAGGGAAGCGCCGACTGCGCATCGCCCACGCTCATGCGTTTATCGAGCACGTCGTGAGAAGTTACGGCCACTGCAGTGCAGATCGTTTCCTTACCTCAGATCACGGTATGCTACCCGCGATACTTAAGGAGGGAGGGCACGTGCCACTCATGACAGTGTCACCAAGTGGTTAAATTTGCGTTTCAACAATATGTCTTCAGATATCCGATCATCAATTTTGTTTTCAAATGTAACTGACAAATTCAATTCATTGTTTTCGTGTTCAAGAACATGACTTGTATATCTTAATGTAAATTTTGTTTGTTTTTGAATTGTAAAGCGGGTTAAATTCCATTCGGTTTTATTTCATTGTTTAATTTACGTTGTAATTGCGTACATTTCACTTTCATTGTTTAAATATAGTATATATCGCTTTAAAACATCAGCTTTTAAATATTTCAAATTACGGTGAAAATTCGCTTTAAAAATAACACTTTCTCTCGCTTAAATAAATGCACTTATTGTTTAACTAAATATGGAAAGTTGCCCATCAATACACAATTCAATTCATTGTTTTTGTTTTCGAAGAACACGACTCTGTATATCTCAATGTAAATTTTGTTTGTTTTCAATTGTAAAGGCAGGTTAAATTTCATTCGCTTTCATTTCATTGTTTAATTTACGCTGTAGTTGTGTACATTTCCGCTTTCATTGTTTAAATATACCATATATCGCTTTAAACATCGCTTGAAATATTTCAAATTACAAATCAGATCCGCTTAAAATAACAACGCTCCGTGAAAATACATTCAATTGCTGTAAATACACAATGTTTCGCTCATCGCTCGGGCTTTATTAATCAATGCCTAGTCGGCGACAGGGCTCATCTGCAAGATCGCCGATCGCGACCGGATCCTCGCAGCTGGGTCGCAATGTAACCTCATGGACATCAAACGCTGGGCGACTGATCCTCTTTTCGCCCTAAGCCGCCCTGAGCTGCCTTCTAGTCACAAAGTGGTCGCAGAACGAAGCTCACGATTTCGCCCCAAGGCCTCGCCATCGCCGGGTATGGGGAATATAGCTTCCTTGTACGCCAGCTTTGTAATTGTCGACGCTGAAGTACCCGCTAATAAATCGATGTACGCTGCGTCTCCGCTCACATTTGTCAGCCGCAAGCATGTTTCGCAAGGGATACCATAAACTTGCCACCTTCGACACGAACAAGTTCGATGGCGTAGATCCACGTAGTTGCCGGATCGGGTCGATCTACTCGTGAACGATCATCGACACAACGACCAACACGTAAGATTTCGGCCGCCCTCAACAATGATCTCTAACTTCGAACGTATGTCCGGGCATAAGTAGGTCTCCCATTTGGTCGCTGCTCACGCACGTGCTACATAACATGCGATCAACTTGAACCTCGACAAATAAGGTTAAACAAAGACAAAGTCGATGGTTAAATAATTCGCAACATGTTTAAAACATTATTGTAATTAAATAAACGAAATGATTAATATTTAAAGTCGAAAAAGTGTAATTAAACAAAGATTGAGAATGTTTAAAGGGTAATACAAAAATGTTAAGTGTAAATCAACATTCGCAGCCTTTTATGGAGTCGACCATTTTCGCCACCGTGAAATGACGAGCTTCCTTGATCCAAGCATCGAACGATCCGCGACGCTCGAATACATCTCACCCCAACGATCACCTCCGAACAGAGATCAATTACCAATGTGCCATATCCGATTTATTAATCAACCAAATGATGAGCTCGGGTGATATGGCATCGCGCTCATTCACTGAGATTATCGAAATCTTTAGCCGTGGACGCCCACGCACGCGGAAGCATATAGATCAAAGACTCCTCCCTCAATGCCTTCCCAAGTCCGACATCGCTTTCATAAAATTGGCCTCCAAATGTCGAAGACAAGACGCATGTGGCGAAGAAGGGAAGACTCGCGAATTGCGCTCACAAGGCCCTCGACTCGTCCGACACGAAGGTAATTATCTCATGATAATCTCCACCTCGTGATAAGGCATCGCCCAACTTAGATATCGTAACCAAGTCCAATCTGGCATCGGTCTCGCATTGTCGACTATACCAAGGCGACGTGGAAAAAACCCATTGTTACCATCTTTCCCTCGCTGGCACCCAAAGAGTGTACTCTCGATATTTTCCAAGGAGGTGGGTACCATCGAGAAACAGCAGCACGCCCCGCAAGCCCTCTCGAATCCCACAATACACGCTACCGAAAGAAAAAGAATGCACGCTTAAAACGATCACCGCCTCTCTCCACGATCGCAATGTCAGCCGGATTTGTCTCACCCACCTTATCCACATACCAAAGCAAACAAATATAGTCGGAGATGTCACCGCTGCCGAGGACCACCCTGCATGCTCTTTTTCCCAACCAAGCCTCGCTTGTATGGTACGTGGACACCATGTTCCCGCAACATGTCCTTCCTCGAATGTCGACGGCCTCGTATAAGGGACTGCGTCCTGAGCTCTCAATCACTCGCGCGCTAACCCATTTTTTTCGACGCTTTTCGATGTGACGTCGAACCTACGCCACCACCGCAAGTGTGTGACGGGTTGATTGTCTTGATTCAAAGTATTTTTGTTATACTTTTTGATGCATGAAGGCGCCAACGACAACCATCGGGCAGCAGATTCCACGACCACTCACGATGTTTTTCGCTCTTTATGAATTTGAAGTCAAAATTCCTTTTGATTGCATGATTTCAAGTACATCCCTCGAAATGTTCGACAATCGCAAAACGCCGACCAATATCCAACGACAACACTTCGTAATGATCCGACGAGGAAGGAAGACATCCCACACCGCTGTGGTCACCATGGGATGAACGTGAGCACTCGCAGAATCCGAATTCCTCGCCAACACTTCACCAAATGAAAAGATCAATATGTTAAGCGGAGAATATAATGTTTAAGCGATAATGACAATAGTTAAACGTTAAATTAAATACTTAAACAATTAACTAATAACGTAAAGGACTAGTACTAATATGTTAACCAAATGACGGACATATTTAAACAATAATCGACCCCTGCATAACCGAATAATTAAAAGAAAAGGAACTTACAACGAGTAAACCTCGCTTTTCATTAGATTCGGCAATAGCACATTTTCGCTCCCTCGACGACAAGATCAACTCACAAAGACATTCAAGATGGAGTGGACGTGACACATCCACCGGAAGTCAACATCGCTTTCTATCGGGCAAACTGCTTTTATATCCATCCGTGTGATGAACTTAACCCTCGACAAGAGAAACTCTCGAGACCCCATCGCTCACATATCTCAGCCTAACACCAATTCCCAAGAAGTCTCGAGCTGTGAACATTAGCACTCTTCCCTCCCCGTCAATCTAGCAATACCACAAAAACTCTCCATAATATATCTGATCGAAAACCAAATCAGCATAAACCAAATGAAATGAAGAACAAAAACGAAGACGACGTAAGAAGAAGTAGAAGATGTAAAGAACAAAATGCATAGATGTAATCGCAAAACAAAAAAAGTGCACAGATTGTACGACAGAGGTTAGACTAGACGTGATGTGATTGGGCGGTATTTTTTTTCCTCCATCCCAAGGGCAAAAAGGGAAATATATGTCATTGTCGCGAGGAAGACATGTTGTCATCGTTCGAATGAAAGTTCTCAACTCAACACGAGTCTCTGTGTAAACGCCAAGCTTTTTATGTTTAAACAGATACATATAGTGTTTAAAATAACGGTTAACTGTTTAACTAAAGTCTATATCATGTAAATAATATGTTATTGTTTAAATCGAATGCTTTCATCGACATCGCGTCGCTAGATGGGTACCTCCCGGTCACCTGCTTAAAACATATTTACGTATTTTCTTAAACACCGCTGTCATTGTTTAAAGAGTAACTTGAGTATTGTTTAACTTTTTTTCTATTGTTTACAATGACGCTTTTTGTTTCCCACATTGTTTTTACTAGGTCTCTGCTTAAATTTCGTAAGTTCACAACAACTACGATTGTTTCGCTTTTATTTATAAAAGATTTACAAGATTTACAACATTTACAAAGATTTACAACATTTACAACATTTACAACGTCCGCTCGGACTTTGGACACTCACGACTCGACCCTCAGATAACGAAACAAGTGTCTCAGTACATTCGATACGCCACGCTGTGCATAACAAGCGCATCAACTTGAACTCCGCAAAACGTATAACATTAAAAAGGTTAAACAACACACATTCATGAAAACGACTATTAATCAATGTGTCATGGTAGGACTTAAACGACGATCCCGAGTAGTTAAACACGTAACGTAAGAGTTGTACATCGACGCCATTTTCTTAAACGCTAACGTAAAAGTCTCAGTGGTAAATGTCAACCCCGTCTTTAAAGGATGTTTCACGATCTCCTCCTCTAGAGAATCCTCCGCAATCACGCAATACGTGAAAAACTTTCTTTTCTTACCCAAGTCGAAATGCTCTTTAATTGCTTTCCCAGTCATCCATCACTGGAGAATCCTCCTGCATTCGTGCAATTATGAGAGGATTTCGTCAAGGAGAAAAAGATAGTTTAACTAGTTCGGTGATTACGGCTAATTGATTCTCAAGATAAGGAAGAAGGCTCACGAAACATCCTTTCAGATAGAGTGGTTGTCCATGGGAAGAGGAGGAAGAGGAGGAGGAGGAGGAGGAGGATGATGAGGACGACGAGGAGTGGTTGTCCATGGGGAGGGTTCTTCCCAGTTATTTATGGTGTGAAGTCCATGACAGGCGACTCTTCAGATCCGAGAAAAAGTTAAACGCACAGGGTGCCGATATCGATCGATGAGAACGAACGCGTGTTCGAATTTGATGTTACGTGCATAAGAATTAATGCCGTCATTAATTCTTACGCACGGATACTCATAACTCTTGCACCGCCACGCGCTACATGCCAACAATTCGTATCAAACTGAAAAAGATCACCGCTTTACGCAGAGACTTTTGAGAATTTACACGCTTATGAATAGTTATACATGTAAAGATAATGTTAAACGGAGATGGGAAGTATTAAACGGATATGACAATTATTAAAACATATTAGTAAAAATATTTAAACGGATAATAGCAAATAGTTAAACATTATTTAAAAATATACAAATAGATAACCATAAACGAGAAGAACTTTACAACGAAATGAACTCATCGTAATTACTGTTCTTCTCGTCGTAATACAACTTTACAACCATAAACGAAGAGCGACAATGGCACATGCTGCCTCGCCGACAATAAAATCGACCATGATTTCATTCAAGATGAAGCTGCACTTGACCAATCCGATGGAAATCAATTTCATTTTCCGCTCGGAAACCGATTTATATATTTCGGGTATGATAATGAGGAGAACAACAAGATGTAATGCAACTCCTCGCATTGTCTATCGTAAACCAAGCGAAAAGTCCTTCAAAAGTCGAACACGATGTGATTTTGGGCTTCCTTTCCCACCATTTTCGTGGCTAAAAATGAGATTTCACAACACTGGACCCATTCTGAAGTGAGCGGTAGGGGGTAAAGGGAAGTTAAACACTAACGGAGACAGTCTGTGAGTGTGTAAAAAGTAGGGAGGGGTTTTTGGGAAGTTTTGAAAATTACGAGGGGTGAACAGTAATTTTCCCTAAAAATCATTTAAACATATATTAAAAAGGATAGCCAGTTATATTTTCATTAATTATTATATTATTAATATTAACAGGTGGAAAATAACAAAAAAAATTTATAAAAATATACATTGGTCAATCCAACTTTTACAAAAGCACAGTAACAAATAGCCATTTTTTACAAGGGTATACAAGCAATTTTTTTTAGAAATTATTATTATTATATATAGAAGTAAGTTAACATTTACCAACTTCTACAGCTGTCTATAACCATTTTTACTAACATATTAATTACTATTTAAAAAAAAATCATTTAAACATATATTAAAAAGAATAGCCAGTTATTTTTTATAAATTATTATATTATTAACATAAACAGGTGGAAAATAACAAAAGAAAAATTTATAAAAATTTACATAAGCCAGTCCAACTTTTACAAAACACAGTAACAATTATCCATTTTTGCAAGGGTATACAAGCAATTTTTTTAAATTTTTTTTTAAATAATAATAACAATAATAAGTATTATTTCATAATAATTTATTCGTACCGAATAAGACAAAAAACAGTTACTTTTTGTACAAGTCTCACACTCTGGAGCTTCGCTTCGCGCCCTTTTGGTTTTTCTCAAACCCTCGTTCTTATCGTTCCAATTTTGGAAACCTAATCCCCTTTTGATTCTCCAAACCCTAGATTCATTCTTTGTGCTTTTCTTCGATGGCCGCCGCTGCTGGCGATCTAGATGGGATGGACCCCGATGGAGAGATGACCATGGAGGAAGTCATCCATGCCCTAACTGATCAACTCGTTCTTCCCCTTCTTCCTTGTAGGAATCCCTCCAAGGAGCCTCCGCTGATCCCTCAGCAGGAAGCAGTCGCAAAGCAGGTGCTTTTTTGGGGTTTCTTGTAAAAATTGTTGGGTTTTATGGGTTGTATTTGGTTTTAGATGAATTGTTTAGGTGGCTTGGGTTTAGATCTCTAGAGAATTGACTGGATTTTGAGTTGATGATGCATTTGTTTTTGCCTGATGGATTAATGTTTCCAGTTTGGGGTTTTGTATGTGAGGGTTAGTGATCATCTGTATGATAGGAATTCTGGCAGCAGGGTTGAGAAATCTTGTTTTGTTTATTTATTTGTATATTTATTGGACCTGTTCTTGTGCATTTTCGATTTTTTTTTCTTTTTGCCGGATGTGTGTGAAGGATGAGAGGATTTTTGAGCAGCTCTGTTTTTCAGGTTGGTTGAATCACACATATTTATGAAATGAATTCTGGTGGTAAGAGAAATTTGGTCTTTTTGGTGTCCCCATCCCTGTGAATTTTGGATTTTTTTTTTGCCAGATATGTGTGAAGAATTAGGGGTTTTGGAAAAGCTCTGTTTTCCTCGTTTGTTGAATCACAAATATTTGTGAAATGAAATCTGGCAGTAATGGTAAGTGAGATTAGGTCTTATTATTGTCTCCATTCCTGTGAATTTTGGATTTTTTTTTTCTGCCAGATTTGTGTGAAGAATTAGAGGTTGGAAAAGCTCGGTTTTACATGTTGGTTGAATCACATATATTTGTGAAATGGATTTTGGTAGCAATGTTAAGAGAAATTTGGCCTTTTGGTTGTCCCTGTTCCTGTGAATTTTTTATTTTTGCTGCTGATATGTGTGAGGAATTACGGGTTTGGGAAAGCTCTGTTTTTTAGGTTGGTTATGCGTGAAATGGATTCTGGCAACAACGGTAAGAGAATTTGGCTTTTATTTTTTGGTATTGGTCTTGTGAATTATGGATCTTTGAATGTGTTTAAACAATGAAGGCTGTTTTGGAAAAGCTCTGTTTTTTAGGTTGTGTGAATTACGGATATGTGTGGAAGGAATTCTGGACTTGGTCTTTTCTTGGCTCTGATTTGTTGCAGTGGTGGAACTCTAAACCCTAAACTCTTTTAGAACTTCACTAATATTGCCTTTTAGTATGGGGTTATCTGCATTTTATTTTGATCTAATGACATGGCTGGTATTCTATAGTAAATGAAAAGCTATTTTGACTTAGTTTTACATTTACTATTGTTTTTGAATGATCATGGTAGTTGATTTTCCATCATTTCTCTTTTAGTAGTGTCATTTTCCGGTTAGTATTTCATTTCTTTTACTTCTGTTAATCTTTCATGGCGCTTCAAATATTGCATTCTCTCTCTTGCTGCAGTTGCATGCGGTTGTATTGCTGTACAATTATTATCACCGTAAGCAGTTCCCGCAGCTTGAGTTTGTTCAATTTGCACCATTTTGCAAAGCTGTTATAGTTGCAAATCCAAGTCTTATGATTTATATGAAATATATTCATGGACGTGAAGTAGCGGAGTTAGAAGATATTCAGAAGAACCTTTCCATTCTTTCCATCACAGAGAAGGCGGTCTTGGACGCTTGCAAGATATGTGCAGCATTGGATGCTGGAAAAGATGTTCCATCCATAGAGGGACTGCCAGTCTCTAAAATTGCTCTTTTTTTGGTCAACCCTGTGAAGAAGACATGCTTGCTTCAGTTTTCTGCTGTAACTCAAGGAGTTTGGTCCTTGCTTGAGAAAGATGTTGATGCACCTCTTGACAATCTTGGCGGATCAAAGAATAAGAAGAATTCTTTAGCTGATAATGATATAAGGCAGAAACTTGCATTTTCCGCTGCTCAGAAAATTACAGGTGCCTTAATCTTTTATGTGTTTGTTTTGTTGTGTCTATTTATTTATTAGCCTTGCCTTTCCATGCAAATAATTGAAAGAGCCTACATGCTTCCAATACACTCTCAGAAATATTTTGAGCAAGAATTTCTGATATCTTCTTTAAATTTCAAGGAAAAATAGCCAAATAATGATTTTGAATTTTGGTTTTCTTCCATGAAATGCCTTAGATATTGTTAGTCTATCTTGATGATAAAATATTATGGCACAATTTAATTTGTCAGTCACCTCCTGTACTCGAATCCCTGGTTGAAACAGGTATTCATCCATCAAAATTGAGAATTCTTGGATGCCATTTAACATACTCACTAAGCGAGGAGAAGAGAACTACTACGCTATATATAATGGAGTATAATCAAGCTGTTGATGGGGATTTTGTAGAAGTTCCTATTGATGATGTGATGAACAGGTTTGTTTATTATTCATATGTTCATAGGAATGCTGCTCTTTGTGATTTTTTTTCATAGCCATCTGTTGTACAATGGGTGTTTAAGGCTGAGCTTTTTTGGTTTTTGGAACATTCCGCCTTTTATTTTCTTGTCTTCACTAATTTGTTTGTATTAATTGAGTTTCTTGTTTGCTGATATTTGTGTAGCATAAGAGGTCCTCTAGTAAGGGCAGGTGTACCACCTGAAGTTACAACAGTTGTGGAATACTACCATTTGTTACCATATGTTCACATTATATCTGAGTGGCTATCCAGGTTATTTTTAATTTTACTTTCTGATCAGATGTGATACTTCAGTTTATGGTAATCAAGGGCATAATTTTCTCATTTTTAACATTGGGAGGAATTGCACTATGCAGGGATCCACCTCACAGAGGTTCCTTAGATTTGCAAAAGCAGCAAGCAGAAGTAGAGAAGTTTCCTTTGGAGCCAGAGCCAATTGTGAGAAGTCACGTGGTCAGCAACAAATCTTGTAAGAACACACAAGCTATGGTCTTGAGCAATAATATCAGCAAAACTGAAACTGAATCTAGAAATAAGAGGAAAAATAATCCATTCTATATGAATGGATCACAGGAAGCTGCTGGTATACCCAAAAAGAAAGCTGGCAGTTTCTCTTCGAAGCTTGATTCATCCAACTTGCAACAGCAGCCAATGACTTGTGGAATGAGTCTCAATAACAAGAAAGAAATGATGAAAACCCAAGTGATAAATGATCAAGGCATTCGAGGATCCACTTTGAGTGAGTCATCTGAAGCTTTTTCAAGACCTGAAAATGAGGCTGATGGACCTATCCAGCAACCTTTTCTTCAGACCAAAGAACGCATCATTTCTGACATTCAGATGAATAATACTTCAGAGCAGCTATCTTCCGAGGCCAATGTTAGTATTGATTCAGATGGATTTAAGGACAAGGTATAAGATACAAATTTTCTGATAAATGCTATTGACATTATCTGCAACTTGTGTGATTCATGTTTTTCTTCAATAAGACTATAATGTGATGGTTGGAAATACATATTTTCTTTGGTCTTCAGAATGATGCATTTTTTGACGCGTGATCTGTTATATTAGTTTCCAATTATATCAGGAAGCAAATGCAAATGTGAGTAGTAGGAGTATTTTTTCTCTGTGCTCATGAAGGCCACACTTTCATGAGAAATGATACATGTGTGAACGACGGATGTTTATTGGCTAAACTGAACATGGTATGCTATAGATTCAAATATTCATGTCTAACTGTGCAGAACAATATTATCTAGATTTGGTTGTGATGTAGCTCTTCACTACAACAAATATCACCTTTTGCATATTATGACGGCATAAGATATTAGAAAGTAGAAATTGCTCACTGATCTTGTGGGATGAAGATCATTCCAGTCAATGATTAATGGATGGTTTGGTGGTTGTGTCAGAGGAATTTAGCATGTTAAAATGCTAGTGATTTTTAGGAACTAAGGTCGCAATGCTATTGGATGTTTTAGAAACTGAATAAATTCTAAATATTTTTGCTCTACAGTAGCTACAACAGTCTTTTTGAAAATTAATACAATACCTTCACTATTGGAGCCACATTACCTATTGATAAGTCATTCAACTTTATGTCTTTTTAAAAGATACCGTTTAAACAAAATCCAGTGTTTGTTTTGAAGTATTTCACTGTAGCTATATATTTGAAAATTTTAATATTTTCCAAATAATGTTTGAAATCATGGCTTTCTATTGCACCTAATATGAGCGTAAGTCAAAATCTCGATTTTGTTTTCCATCTTCAATTGTGACTGGGATTGCATTTAATTCTCTCTTATTATTCATCTTTTTCTTTGTCAAGTTATGTTCCATATTTTGAGCCTTTTCTAAACAAATAAAAATCTCTTGATTTGAATTTCGAGCCTCTCCAACCAAAACAAAATTATATTAGCATAAATTTTCAAATCTATGCTACTCCAATTACATTTAGCTTCCAATATAAATTATTTCTAATTATCTTTAATATAATTCTAGGTCCTTCTTTGACCTAGCGCAACATGCACCATATTATTCCTCGAAAGCCACCCTTCCTATTTAACTAAAGACTAAAATCGGTGGAATATATACAGTGGATTATGAATGAAAGTAATCTTATTGTCTCATGAAGGAAAATGAAGGACTATGAATAAACTGAAGGATGATAGAAAGAGAACATAAATACCGATGGCATAAAGAATGGTTTAATTGATGATTATGATGATGATGATTGAGAAGTTGTAATCATAAATGGAAATAAAAAGCAAAATAAAGAAGATGTAATAATAAGATTGGAATTTGTCATCCAAATGTTGAGGTGTTAAAAAGGATATATTTGTTAGATAAAAACCAAAACTTATTATATGCACTCGATTTAACCCAATAGTTTTTAAGCTAATAGGATGAGAGACCATGGTTTATGTATACAAGTCTGTATTTATCAAGTTAACTTATGTGAGATCATTAGTTACTCTAATATGCATTTTTGTATGTGCTAATCTATTTTTAACTAGCCTCATTTGCAAACAAACTAAGCTTGGATACTATATTAGATTGAAACTGAACTTAGTAATTGAATTGATTCAACCCAAAAACTTAAGCTAATAGTGTGAAAGCGACTTATATATGCAAATCCATATATATTATAACTGGTATAGGACTATTAGTTACTCTAATGCATTTTCAATACAAATCCTGATTAAATTTCAGCTTAACACATGCTTTTGTCATCTGGTCTTGAGTCTAGGTCTAATTTTATTTTTGTATTAGGAAATTGGGTGTCAACGCTCTTTGACTTGATCCATGCTATTTCTAATATTTAAAGAAAAGAGAAAACAAAGAAAACAATTTATTCATGATTTGTAAGGACAGTAAACGGTTTTTTTATACCTTTTGTTGGCATCAAACTTATGCATTGTCTTTCCCTTTTTTTCATTGAGTGGGCAAGTCTATCGCCATCATCAACGTGGCTATAAACATAGCTGTGGATGGCAATATCCACGGATCTGATGGGTACGTGGTCCATCCGAATTTTAATAGAACTTGTTTAGAAAGCCCTCGGAGGGTCTAAGTGAGTTTGGAATACTAAGCTGAAATCCAAGTGAGGATAGGACATATATGGGATTTGACCATTGGCTACCTAAAACTTGAGCCCAAATATTTCAAAAGTACCTGATGTAGAATTCATGGAACCCAAAACATGAAATTCGAATATTATGATTATAAATGAATATATGTTAGTATGTATATAATTAGAATGCTAGATTTTTAAACCAATAATCTCTATTAGTTAATATATATGGTCTATTAATTTATTTCAAAGTTTAAACTAATTCCTTTTTCTTTCTATTTCATTTTTTGAGAAGTTGACCCTTATTTTCATGTTCTCATTACTTTGGGAAAAAATCCCAATTCAATAACTAACTCATCTTCTTACTAGTTTATTAAAGTATGACTTTTGTTCTCACTATTTGAATTTTTTTTTATGGGTATCTTATTAAGTTTGCAAAATATGGTAATTATTTTTATTTAAACCACTTGACGGCTTTTAGTCAGGTTTAGCAGGTTTAGGATAAGACAAGTCTGGGGATCTAAATAGTGATTAATAGGCTTGGGGCAGGTTTGGGTCATAAAATTTTAAATGGGTTTGTGTCTAAGGTTTGTGTTTTTTGCTGTTATGCGGGACATTGCCATCCATAAGTATGGTTTTACTGTTGATAATCTTATGTTTTTCCAATCCATTCTTCTTCTTTGTTATTTGTACATAAGTTCTATGCACATATGAGATAAATGAGTTTGTGCTTGACAATCAAAAGAATTATGTTTGTTTGGCCTGGTAGGCAGATAAAGTTGATGTGGCTAAGAGGCTTAATAATGACACCAGAACTGAAGACGGAGGATTACCAGTCCAGAAGGATAATGAAGGTGGAAATTCAATTCAAGATAGGATGGCTAGCAGTGGTCTTCGAAGTTCAGTTCAGGATAGGCTGGCTACCAGTGATCCTCGAAGTTCAGTTCGAGATAGGTTGGCTACCAGTGATCTTCCAATTGTTCCTGTTGAAGGATGCTCTGAGAAAAATGATAAGAGAACTAGTCTGCAGACCACCTTACGAACCTTTAAGAGAAAAAGGAATGAATTGGTAAATGTTATTTTTGAGTTCTTTGTAAATATTTGATTCCCTCGTCATTGTGTTAATTGTATTTCTGTTAAGATCATGCATTTGTTTTCATACAACTAAGTTCTACTTATCCTACAATGTAGTGTAATCAGCATCGAATTCTTGAAGATGAAATTGCCAAGTGTGAGATGAACATTCAGAACATATTGAATGGTACAAGTTCCATTTTTAGTCTTACATTTGGCAATTACTTGTGTGTTTTATTATGGTTATGCAGCAATATTGCAATTTTGGAATGGAAAGCTTCATATTATCAAAGTTAACTGCTTGAAGTCTTGAACTCTTAAACTTAGGTTTTATAAAATAGAGAATTTGGCTCCTCTGTATTATAACATGATTTATTTTACTATAAACAATTTCCTTATTAAAGTACCATATTACAAGAGGAATTGAAGTTCCATGGCTTTCTTTTCCAGGTGGGGAAGAGGATGTTGTTTCTAATATGGAACCCATAGCAGATGCGGTTACCATTTTATCATCTAGCCAAATGAGCATGGATGGATCTACTGCATCCTCTGAAGAAGAGAGCTTTAATGAACTTGTCAAAAGGAAGAAATTATCTGAGGCTGTTCTATTTTTAAGAACCCCGTGCCAGGCAAGTTTTAGTATTTTTGAAACTTTTCAAGGAATTCAATGATAAGTTTAAATCTCTTCCTAGCTACTTGTCACTTCGAAGTGGAGATATCAGCTGTATGATGTGGGGTTTCTTTTCTTTTCCTTTTCCTTTTATTTATTTATTTATTATTATTACTATTTTTTTATATACCCTCTAATTATGTCTAGTTGTCTAGTTTTCCTCCAAAAGTTCACAATTGTTTCTATGCCTGCATAAACCTCGAGATAATATTTGAATAGGGATGAAAAATGGATTGGGATTTAAGTTTGAGGATGAAATTAAAAATTTCCTTAATCTTCTTTGGGCTTGAATGAGGATTAAGATGTAGGGGATATTAAGGAAAAGTAGTTTGTTGGAGGTTAATGTATTCTTTTTAGTGTAGTTCACTTTTAACTGTAGAAATTTAAACTTCCATCAACGGTAGTAAGAGCAAAATTTTGGGGGTTTGGAGGATATAAGATGCCACAGTGTGCAGTTTCAGGAGCCCTAAAATCAAAAGGGGAGGAAATGATGATTGAAACAACTAGTTTATTGTTTGGTTTCCTTAATCTTAGTTTCTAAATAAGGAAATTTTCTCTTTCCTGAATTTTCCTTCCTTGCATTTGTATTACTCCTCTGTTTCGGTTGCTTGATGAATGAAAAGGCAAACTGGATTTTAAATTCTTCGTCGTTCATTTGTACTCTGACCAGCTACTGATAGGGTGCATAAACCACCCTCTTCCCCTTCTTGATTGTCACCTTTCTGTAACTCTTCTGAACTTATACTGCACTCTCAAACACTTCATCAGTCTCCTGTTCTGGCCCGGGAAGCTAATAAATGGAAAAGTCATGTGTGTGCACGCACGTGTTTACTGGTCACACTCAAAAATTCAAGTTTCCATGCCATTTCTGTCGAAGCAATATTTCTGGAAATTTTGAAGTGACCGCAGCACACTGAAGACAATTACCTGGGCAGCTAATAAATGGAAAACCCCTGTGTGCGTGCATGCGTACATGTGCATGTGTGTGTTTACTGGTCACATTCAAAAATTCAAGTTGCCATGCTCATAATTGTCGAAGCAATATTTCTGGAAATTCTGAAGTGACCGCAGCTCACTGAAGACAACTACCGGCTACGACCTTCGTAGCAGATTGTTGTATTGCAATGCTCAATCAGAAGACATTCTGGAGTGACTTGCCACACTGTAGAGACAACAACCTTTCACAATGTCATCCAGCATATTATTTTGTTACTACATAATTTCATGATCATATAAAATCCTTCTCTTATTTAAGTTCGCAGACTACATCTTTTTCTTTCAATTTATGTGCTTGTTTTGCATTGCAATAATAGTAGTTTATCATACTTCTGTCAGTTTGATATGTTATGAAAATTTAATTCTCTTTGATTCTTCAATGCAGGAGTTGGATGATATCTGCAGCAAAAACAACTGGACGCTTCCTAGATACTCTGTGTTGCCAGTTGTTTCAGGCGGTAAGACTCCCAAGTACCTCTTTATATTGCAGAAAAATATTGAAGACAAATATTAATTATAAAGCTCTCATGCATTGTCCCCAAACCATGAGAATCACTACACAGCCACAGAAGCAAAATAAAGAGCACCATATTATCCTGTTTACACCTATAAGAAGAAATGCGAGTTATTTAACATTCATTTAGCTTTATGTGTGGAGTTTGCTTTTGCAGGGAACTTCCAATCCACTGTAACAGTTCAAGGTGTAGATTTTGATTTCATGTGCCGAGGAGATCCCGAAGAAAAACCTCGTGACGCCCGACAATCCGCAGCAAGTGACATGTTGATCAAATTACGCAAAATGGCAAGTCAAACAAAGTAGATCAATCAGCTTAGCTTCTTATCCTCTCTGCTTACACCTTTTTGCTTGTTAGTCCATTAGATCCCATTTTGAATTCCAAATATAGTATTTATATGATGCCAAAGAAGCACAAAATACCAAACTTGTTAATCCCACAACAATTAGTTGCTGCCAAAACTCTGAACTCATGACTCATTTGTTTCTTGAGATTTATTAATATGAAGTCATCATTTAGTCTCTGAGTTATCAGTCTGTTTGATTCCTAATGCAAGTGTCTTCAGGTGTTAATATATAATTTGCCTTTTTGAACCATTTTGTGCTTTCCAAGTCTTCAACTTGTTATTCATGCAGGTTTGAGTTTCTACATATGTATTCTCTGGTTATTATTATTATTATTATTATTATTATTATTATTTCACCATATTAATAAAATAAAATTGCAAAGGAAAATGTGGACAAACCACATGCCCTTGAGTTTGGAGGGAAACAAGCTTGAGTTTTAAGAGGAATGAGGTAATTCTAGTATGTATATCTATATATATTTAACAAAAATTGTTTTAAACAATTAATAAATCTTCACAAATACATTTTTTATATTTTTAAAAATATTAATTTTTAATTTTACCCGTATCAGGTTGCATACATACACAGCAATCTTTTCAAAAGAATAACTTAACAATAGTAATTAAACAATATCCCAATTCAAATAAGCTTCAATTCAAACGCGCTATACTTCCAAGTGTTTGTTTTTTTTAAGCCACCCCTCTAACTTGCATACAAAAATACAAGACCAAACATAGTTATCAGAGATGAGATCTCACTGATAAACTTGGAATTATTATTATTACTGCAATAATATATGATATGTGAACTTTTACATGTAAAAAGAATGGAGGAAATAACAAAAGCAATAATACAACTTATGCGATTTATAATTAAGTATTTGTATACATGCTACATTTTCAGGATCTTTCAGCATCCTGCAGCTTTCAAGAATTTATCGTACGGGCTCGAAGGCGGAAGCCGGAAAGACTGCTCGGATTCAGAAAACTGTGAATCTCCGCTTCGTATACTCACATTCTCCGGCAAAGTTAATCTTAGGTCTACCACAGGGTGGTTTCGCTTTTGCACCATCTGCTTAATGGTTCAAGATGTGAAACAAACAAAACAAGAAAGAGTTACTTAAAAATACGGTTAAACTTGGCGTCAATTAGATGAAAGTTTACGATATGATACAATGGTTAAAAGCACCGGAAAAATTTACCTCCTGAGTAACCTCTGCCTCATTGTTACTACTGTACTCAAGCAACTTCAGAGGCGACGGTTCTTCTTGCTGCTGTTGTTGCTTGAAGCTCAGGAGAACTGACATTTTCTGCTGCTTTCCCAGCACTAGTGCCTCACATTGGCTTTTCATTTGGTCGTAGGGTACGATGGTAGTCAATACTGGTAAATTAGCAACTTCTCGTGCAGTCTCGAGAACCTGAAACAAGCAACAGTAGTTATTGACAATCTTAAATTCTAATCAGCTGCGGAAAAGCTCTGTCGTTAAAATTGCTTAAGGGTGACGACGGGTGCACAGAAATCTTATATTCTAAGTGGTTTATCACAAGAAAGCTCTTGGCATTTGCTATAGGTATACCAAAACAAATAAACTTGATCAAGATCGATAAAATGATTGTTAACAAGTGCTATAATGATTGGGGAGTATCAAGCATTTTAAGAGCAAAGAAAGATAATAGGATGAAAGTTATGATCAAACTGTAAGTTAAGAAGCAGTTTTCATATCATAAGAGAGATGTGCACAAACCAAACACATTACTGTCAAGTGTGTTAACATAAAGGTGAATGCAAGTGGTGAATAATCAGGTAAGTAGATTTCATGTTAGGTTTGATCTTGTGCATGTACATATGACATCAGAGGAATGTTCAAAAACAGTGGGGTTTTATGTCGATAGTATTCGACGGTGCCATGCTTAATACCAGCCATTACACTAGATGTCATGTTATACTGGATCTCGTGCAGGTATATTTATTTGCCCCATGGAACTATGCTCTCAAAAATTGACAATGGAACTTCTAACCAAATTACTTGTTTACTATAAATATGGGGTGGCCAAAAACGCAATTCAGCGAGTAAAATTGCTAAAACAGCACGGTAAAAAGAATTTTACATAATAAGACTTTTAATCACAGCTTCACTACATAAAATTATTTAATATTGTTGAAAATCATTTTACATAATTCGGCATGCATTTAATATTGTTGACACTCATTTAACCAAGGTTCAATTTATTTTGGGCAAGTGGTGCCATTGAAATGGGGCACATGCTCACCAAAATAAATCGAACCATCTTGCCCCAGTTCTCACTAAACTATTTAATAGGTTAGGCGGAGCTCCTTCGTGTATGACTCCATCCAAATGGACCATGTTACTTTTCTTTGATGGGATCAAATGTAAATAATATATACATATATATAACCAGAAAATATTACCAATGGAGGTTGGTCCAAGTGATAGAGGCTTAGGTCAGTTAAGCAAGAAGTTTTGAGTTCATCGTGTATCCAAAAAACTTCCCTGGGAAAAGGTGCAAACCTTATGGGGCTCACAATACCTCACCCCGAGAAATCAATGGGCCAAAAACCAAATTAAAAAAAAAATTCATTTTTTGTATAATGCCATAGTACTAATGTCTAACTCCATATAAATTTAGAATAAAATTTTAAAAATCCAAGATCATATTATTACATCATATTAGAAACCAATATGTAGATTAAAAATAACCCCCATTTTTAACAACCTGGTTTATAAAGGATCACAACTTGGACAACAGATCTTCCTGCTGTTACTCTAGAACTACCAAAAGCTTCACATCCTTTTCAAAGATTACTTACATCTTTTTAAATTCTTATCATCCTGAAATTACTGCAGATTTACATGTCTTAATTATGAAACATCATATTTAGCTAAATTATACTCGAACACCAAAGTATAGCAATGCTGACGTCACAGCGGATAACAAGCAATGAATTAGACAGTGAAGAATTCCTAAATACGCCTCCTAACTTATGCCAAGAACACCAAAGTCATTGTTAGACATGCATCAAACACAAATAGCAATAATTAATGATGGCTTCTCAGCATTAAATAAATTTATGCAAATGGAAACATTTTATTGGATTAGAGCAAGTATTACGTACCGATTCCATCAATTGATTGACATTTAAAACATCAAATCCATTTAGAGATTCGGACATTTTGCGATCTGACTGACTTCCACAAGCTTCCGGAAATAGGTCATCATCTTCTGTGAAAGTAATACCCATCACCTGCAATAAGAAAACCCTTACTGAGTCTAATGCATGCAAATAAAAAATACAATAAACTAGGGAGTTTAAATACAAGATAGGTTATGACAATGATAGAACCTCATCTAAAAGTTGGCTTTCTTTCTGTGCTAGTGGTGAACAATTCTGCGGTGTTTCCATGAACAAAGGAGCTCCTAGTAAAAAGATGTCGTCAGGTGAAAATTTCTGCAAAAGCTGCTCCTTTATGCCCATTAAATCTTCCTGTGATACAGCAGTTTTAGTTAGTGGTAAATATCACAAATGAATATTCCATTCCATCTGAGGCCAACAGATTCCTAATCTAAAGTACTTTTACCGCTGGTAATTCTTTAAATTTTCCAATCAAGTGTGAAATAACAACTTGCTTTAGTTTCTCGTCATCAATTTTGATTGTCTCAAGGAATTTCAATGCATCATTGTCATCTTCTTCAGACCCATAAGTTGCTTTTTCTTTTGAAGGAGTTACATAAATGGCTGGCAGCCTACCATCTTCAACCAAACGAATATGTGGATCAACCTGTAACATGAAGTAAATTAATGAATACAGAAATGGAACTAGTTGTTCAGCAAATCTTAAATGCAAGAACAAAAACCAAAGGGAATTAACTCGAACAATGTAATTGTTCAGGTATCAGACTGTAAAATAACACATCCAACTATCTGAAAAAGCTAGAAGCATACCATTTTCTCTATGGCCATTGCTTTAAGGGAAGAAATTAATCCTGGAAGATCAGAAGCCTTGGCTGATGATATAAGCATGGAAGAAGCCATAGTAAAAAGTGATCGCCTACGGGATGGCTGCAAACAATCTTCATCGAGATGCAAAGTCAGAAGAATAAAATGTTGAAGGAAAGCTCTTGACTTGAACCCTCACAAAATATTGTCAAATGGAAATGAACACAAAAAAAGAAAAAAAGAAAAAAAGCAACCATTACCAATTTTGGAAAATGGCTTACTTTAATCAGAAAAAAACTTACTTTCGGAGTCACAAGAGATGCTCCACAGGGAAACTGCTAACTGAAAACATCGAACTAGAGCCACATGGCTTGATGTCTGTCAGAGAGGACAAACATACGTAAAGCAAATACCGAAAAAACACGAAGAATGGATTTACAGTGTATTTAATTAATCTTCAAAATACAAACTTTCCTAACATTGAGGATTTTAGTCAAGGAACATATATTTAGCAGGTTCTCAATAAAAACATCATTAAGGATTCAACAAAATGCAAATGGCTTCAAGTGAAGGTTTCATTTACGTGAAATTCAAAAACGGTTTAAGCTTTCAGGGTAGGCAATAATAGTTAAGAAGAAAGACATAGGAAAAAAACACACACACACACACACAAAAGCATGTGCATTTAGTACAAGATAACAACATATATTTACCCTTAATAGTAGATAGCGGTTATTCAGAATTTTTTAAAACAAAAACTTCACAAAGCTTAAAGCTTAACATAAACATAGATCAGTGTGTGGTTCAAAAGATAGGTCAAATGCCAACAGGGAAAAAGAGAAGAATGCAGTAGTAAAAGGCGAGTGAGAGAAAATCACAATCTAACATAAAGCACTTCAAGCCCACGAGTGCGCAGCTCCCCACAAAAATTCAGGCACTCTCCTTATCGTAATGCATGACTAAGTAATTGTCAGATGATAGCACACAACAAATATTGCTCCAAGGAAATAAAAAAAAAAATTTAAATACAAATGTAAACATTGTACAAGCTGTTCAAATTTGAGTTGGGAATAAGAAGAAAATAAATTTGTGGCTTCTTAGTTGCAATGGATGTCCCCCCAAAAGAAAAAAAATTGTGTAACTCACTTTGGATCGAGAAAACAATAGAGTAAGGTTGTAACTGTGAGACATTGCCTCATAATTGGCAGGAGTATTCTCTTGTGATGTAGCCTGAGTCCAGATTGACGAAAGAAGGAGACCAACTTGGTGACTGCTCAATCTCAGAGACATCTGTTTCTTCAAGACAGTTTAATTAGGAAAAATCAGCAGGAAAAACAGCATTTTATGCTTAGTGAGGAGAAAGATTCAAATCATCACAAGCATGTTTCGGTTCAGCATAACATACTTCTTTGTAAGATTCTGCGGAAACTGCTCCTTCAGAAACCGTACACGGAGGAAACAGCTTCATGCAATCAGACTCGCTCCCTGGGGCATAACCTTTCGGCAGCTTTATATCTTCATTCACATTATGGTACCCACTGTCTCGCATTCCTTCCAAAAAAAAAAAAAAAATCCTGACTTCACATACTTTACCCGTGGATCATAAATGTTAGGTGAAACTGCAGCAAGTGGAATTGGCCAAGGACAAGTACCTAAGGGCATAAGAACAGCCGAAAAAACACGATGGGAGCCAACTCTCGTCATGTGGTCCGGGTGGGTCATTGCCAAAAGCAGCTGGTGAAACAAAGCTTCAGGGAAAGCCTGAAGTATAACATAACATCAAGACACCAACTTAGAAATTGCTTTGGTCTAAAATTTAATGAGATATCTTCATGAAGTAGTTTAAAGTTCTGAAAGAAAAAAAGGAACTCACCTTCTTGTGATATGATAAGTTGGGGATAGAAGCTGCTATTTGTGCAATGCGATAAACTGCAGAAATTGTTGTCCGAGCTACAATTGCCGATGTTGGGATATTCTCCAGCACTACAGCCATCATGTCAAGTATAGGTCCAACATCACCAACCTGCTGATCCAAAATAGTAGTCATGCTAGTTTCAAGAAAGGTGAAACAGAGAGGATCCTAAACGGTTCAGATAAAATTTTCAAACAGAACACGGTGAATATATTACATCCATCTATTGTCTATGTTATCGTCTTAGAAGTGGAAGACATATCAAATATATTCCATGTCATTTCCGGGTTCTTTTCATATCACTGGAAGTTATGTCACTAGAAAGTAGAAACTCATGAATAAACAGGGTTAAAGCTATACCAAACAAACGATGTAGACACTCCTACATAATTAACCTAAATCATAAATATATGTGAAAAAGGATAAGAAGTTTAAACCTTATTGGTCAATTCTTTGAGGCAATCTTCTATTGCATAATGAAAAAGAGAATTCCATTTAATGGCTTCATCATCCAGGTCTGATGCTTCAATTGAGACTTGGATACATTTCCGCAAATGTCTCAACAATTCATTTATAGCAGTAATTAATGCCACTGAACCTTCCAAATTCGACTGTCGTGAAAGATATGAAGTAACATTAATGATGTTGATCCGCACACTGGGCTGCTTGGCTACATTCTTGTGATCTAAATGCTTGATCAGTATGGATAGTAACAAGTGACTATTTTCTCCTGAATTTAGAAAAACACACACACACACACACACACACACATGTAAAAACACATGATAATGCTCTCTATTCTAAATTCACAAGAAAGAAATAATGAAATAATGTAGAAAAAAACCCTACTTAACCTGACTTCTCCATTAAGATCTGCATTTCAGATAATACAGGCAATGCAATCCCACTATCAGGAGTCCAGTGACTCCCAGTGTCAAACACACGGAATAAGGACTCCGATACACGTCTCAAAGTAGTTGCCTCCTTGGCAAGTTTGGCCATATTGTGCACACAAACTTTTGACCAGTACGATGGACTTTTGGAAGTATCACTGTCAATATATCAATTAATGTCAATATGAAGAAAAAATAAAAATAAAAACTTATGTGAAATATTGCTAATAACAATGAGTTCTAACATTATTGAATCCAGTAAAGCTTTGGGACTGTCTGACAGGGCAACCTCTTTTCTAACAACTTCCTGCACCAGCAGACTTTGAGGCAGGTCATACTTTCCTTTCTCTCGGTAAAATTCAGGAACCTCATAACTATCCAAAGTTATTGAAACAATCTGTTTACAGTTCACAGACACATGTTAAAAAACTACAGCAATATTAGAAGTCTAAGTTGAGTTGTAGCATACCAACTAGATGGTAAGTTATGAAAAATGATGCAGTCAAAAAGTTGATCCTTTCAGTTTATAAAAATAAACTGATCAACCACTTCAAATGCAATTATTCTGCAAAAAATCCTCTCAAAAAGACAGAATATTCAAGACATGAGGCTAAATTCGACTATGGATAATGCCAAACAAAGACCAACAAAGCTATCACACTCACCTTGGGAATTTCTTCTTCAGAATCAAATATTCAAACACATAGAACATCAAAGCTATGCATAATTCCTTAACATTTCCTTTAAAGTTTTAAAAAGAAATTTGTGAGTTACAGCAAAGCCCAAAAGCATTTCTCTATTTGATCCTTTAGCTCTAAATTGAACATATATATTGCATAAAAGAATTATCGTAGGGCTTTATGGATAAGACATTATTTGCATCAGCAATTACTTATTCTAGTTGGTACTGTATACTTGATATTTATTTGGACAGAAAAGAGGAGTTTAGAAAATTTCATCTCTGGACATCATGTTGTGAGGTCTTTTCCATCTGTAAGGACACACAGACTTGTCCCATTGGCATGTGACAATTGCTTCAATAAAAAACTGAAAATCAACAAATCATAAATCCAAAACAAACTAACAAAACTGAAAGTGGGAGAGAAATACAAGCACCAAAACAAAGAGAATTTGGCTCACATGCAGTTATTCGAAAGCACGGCACTCACTTAATTTTGACAGATGCAAACTAAGAAAATCAAACTTACATCATCAAAGTCCATTGCTATATGCGAGTAGTCACCCATGAACTGCACCTATGAAAGAAGTACATGAAACAATGCCAAATATAAAAATGATAAGTAAGTGTGACATTAACAAGAATACAAAGAACCCATAATGTATGGTTTGCTTGAGAAAATTATAGACAAATTGGAATTTAAATTATTACATAATTTCCATAGTTTATACATCAGACTTAAAATATTGTTTTAAGTTATATCAAACAATGCATTTATCAATTCAGTTCAGAACCCATTTTCTCTTATGCCTAGTAACTAGATAGCTATACCTAGGTCACGTGACGTTAATCATGTATCTTTTTTTTTATAAAAATTCATGCACACAAGCTGCAATTTACTTTGTTGTAAGTCAAGAGCAATATAATACCAAATCAAATAGAACTCTAAGCTGGGTATTACTCTGTGAAAACTAAACAAACCTCAGTCAATTTAACAGGAATCAGTCTATAGTGTGAAAGATATAGAATCTAACGTAACCTAGTGATACAATGTCACAAATTGTCAATGAGCTAAAACAGCCATAAAAATATATAGTGGATGTTACAAAACAAAATTATATACTCAAAAACATAAATAATAATATATACCATTGATGCAAGAGCTTGCAATCCTGCCGAGCGTAGACGGAGTGCCCTATCATCTTCTCCTATTTCATGACCAACTTGACAAAGTTTTGGAATGAGGCCTTCAAGGTTGAACATATAGGTGCTATCAACCTATTATGAGACATGCTGTGTAGAAGTTAGCAGATATGGATAGTTCATACAAATTTCACAATCAAATAAACTGCATTCATGGTGCTTTCCGAAACATGCAGAATAATTCAAGCAACCACCAAGAGTGACAAAGAAATACCTGGCTGTTCAGAAAGTCCACAAGTGTATAACAACCAAGAATGCGCATCTCATCATGTCTTGTTTGATCAAGGAGGGTACGTATGATACACAATAAGCTAGTTGCAAAAAATGGCCTGATTGCACCAAAATAAACAGAAATATTAGGCAATGACATGATGTAAAGGAAGAAAAGGAAGGGAGGGGAAAAACAGAGAGGAAGAGTATGTCATATCAGGTATGTGTGCTATTTTGACCTAAGATTGATTTTGAGGTTTCTTTTGTATTCTCTCTCAACATGTTTATTCCACTTAGACAGATAGAAATCTTTAATGCATTTTTTTTCATTTGAATTCCAAAATGCAATGGGCAGCAGAAATGTAGCCCAATTTCCTAGCTTAGGGCATTCTTTTGCTCCTAATATTTATCTAGTTGTTCAAAGTTCCAATTGACATTACTTAATTCTGAATGTTTTGATCTCTCTCCCCAACAAGTCAGCAAGTATGCTAGTCACTGTTAGAAGACTTTGAAACCGTTAAAACAGATGTGAGTGACCAACAAGCTTTAAATAATGTAAATATCATACATAACAAGGTATAATTTATAGAAAACACATAACATGTAATGCTTTATTTGCAGAGTGCCAAACAAGAAATGTTAGGAACCCAATGAAGTAATAAGTAATTGAACCACTTATTGCCTTTAATCAGCAAAAATGATCATTCATCAAGTGTCTGTGTTGGTGCATGCAGTATTTGCATGCATGTGTGTGAGTGGTAGGTTTCCAATAATGAATGCTTAATTAGATTTTTTTTTTATAATAGACTCAAGTGGATCTATATGATAGAAAAGGATGTTAATAGAATCTTGCCAGCAGACAACATCAGCCTTTAGCAAAGATTAACCTTGAAGAAAACATACATTAAACTTACATCTGCTCCTTACATGAAGCTAAAAGTTTCCTATAGATGCACGGCACAACTTTTGCCATACAAAAGTGTTCATTCCGCAATTCTTTGTAACATCTCTGCTCTAAATACTGTGTGATCTGCAAAGTACACTTACAAGTGGTTAAAATTATTTAAAATGCCAGAAGTATTTTGAGAAAATTCAAGAAAATTGCCAGCAGCCTAGTGTTTTTGTATAAACTTCATTATAAGACATGATATTTAGGAGACAAAAATATGGCAATAAAATGGTTAAATGAGGCATCAAAAGGGCTGGCTTTCTTCCTCTTTGTCATCTATCTTTCATTTTCTTGGCGAGGAGTTGCACGTGTTTCCCCTTAAAAAGTGAGGACAAGAACAAAAAAAACAGTCATCCTAACCTTTGAAATATATTCAAAGATTGAGAATAGACATATTTTTGTGAGGCATATGCCACAAAGAGCTCATGTGATAATACTTATAATAATATTAACTTTTCATATTTTATTTTGCGTTATTGTTAATGATTCACACTTTTGGAACTGCAGCACTTGAATTAGTAAGAACTAGCACTATTGATTCAGCCACCTGCTAAGGTACATCACAACAAAAATGAGAGTGGCTGGTATTGTGTATTACTATTACCTAATAAGATTGGCAAAATAAATCATAAACTAATATGAGAATATTATATTAAAACTTTGAATAGGGAGTACTGTGTTGGCAATACTTTAAGCAAGACTATGATAAATATTTTAATGGCAATCAAGAAATTAACTTGATGCAACCAACAGCTATGTTTTTCTTTTTTCTTTCAAATACCACCTTCCAAAGATCCACAAAATCTCTGAAACGGTTCCTTTTTCAAGTAAAATATTAGAGAAGTTTCTTCCAGTAAGACAAGCATTTAAAAACAAACTAAACCTTGCTGAGTTGAAGAACACCAAGAACTTGTGTCAGTATTCATTAGATGTCCTAGACACAACGCAAACTACATTTAAGGTAATGGACATATGGCTAAACATCCGGGACAAGTTGACCAGATCATATATTAACAAGTTCAAAATCATTGTCACACAACAGACATGGTGAAGATGGAAAGTACCTTTGGTATGCGCAATGGATTTTTTGAAGCATACTCACAGAGTTTGGCAATCATCCTATCATTTGGATCTCCATCCTGCATTTACAAAAGAGAAAGGTATTCGTTGAGCAACATGTCCAACAAAAATAAAAATATAAATCAGTTGGAAATCAGATCGTCAAAAAGTCTACGTGGTTGAGTAGAAGTTTTAAGCCAAATCAAGTAACTTGATCAAAATGAGAAAAAACTACTTTTAATAAGGAACATGGTCTCTCAATCCTTCAAATGCCAATTTTCCCACAACTAATATACATGGGCATCCACTCAGAAATGCTTATATGCATGCAAGCAAGCAAGCAGACAGGCATGCACCACTCCAGAAACAACATATCGATAAAGTTTGATGTAAGTAGAGTTTAAAAAATGAGGAAAAAAGAATGAAATGATGTCTTAACAGCAACATGAAAAAATGTTAATGAAATTAAAATTAGATTTTAAGACTTGCAAGGCACAATACCAACTGAATAAGACAAGTAAAAGGAAAAGGAAAAGGTCACAAGAACCAAGTATGCTTGGATATTCATTTTGTATTCATGTAAACTAAAAGGAAACACATAACAACTCAGTCCTCATTTTTTCCAAAGCCATAAACAGAACTGCCTGAAGAAACCCAACTACCTATCAGAAATGACAGGGGACATAACTCATTGTCATCTTTAGAATGACGTCTTATTGACACATCAAAATAGAATTCAAATGGTGTTTCATGAGACAACATTTGCTAAAGTGTGGGTATTCGATAATAATGGAGATGAAAGAATTTCCTTTGCCCTATGTCAGCAAATGGGAAATGGACATAGTTTCTCCATAAAATATATCGAATACATGGATACTAAGTTGCTGAATGATAGTTCTGCAAACATAACAGTTCTTCAAATTTGTTATATTTAAGCACACAGAAAAATTCTACCGTCACTCTTGTTTATAGGAATAGTAGCAATTTTAGTACAAATAGTTAATTTTAATACCTGTTAAACAAAAAACTTCATGAGATGTTTAGAATATTCTCCAAGGTTATACAGCACAAAAATGCATCAGCCAAACTATACAAAAGTGTTGCTGCATTACCTAATTAAATGCACAGTATATAAAGCTAAACTTCCTGTTCATTGATCCAACTGACTCAACCTTTAGGTTCTCAATATCAATATATCATTGACATTAGGACTACGTCCTCAAAAATCCCTTAAATTTAAGTACGCTCAATGATAACACTAGCCAAATTAGAAATAATGCAATTCAATTCGAAAACATACTAAATATGTTGCTCAATCAACATCACCAACAAAAAGATTTAAAAAATAAATAAATAAATAAATAAAAATTAAAAGCTTATAACTTCACCTGAGATTTAGGGAATGCATCAGCAAGAAGCTTCTTGTAACGCTTAACAGGCTGTCGCGATCTTGCACGTAGGGATGGGCAAAAGAAACACAATCGGCCGCAGGCCGGCAAAACACGCCTCGACATAACCCCCCATTTCAAATATATATACAAATTTTTTCCTTAATTTTTTTCTTTTTTCTTTATTTTCTACTTTTCCAAAACAATTCGCCGAAACCCTAATAAAATCTCAATTCATCAATTCATCCAAGCAAAGGGCCCGAGATTTCTCCAGAGCCCCAATTGAAAACTCAAAGTCTCATCAAAACTCAAAACTCAAAATTCCAAACAAATTCAGCAACAAAACCCCTCAGAACACTAACCAAAAAATTTTCAACAACTACCAAATTAAAAATCCCCAGAAGAACCAAAAAGCCAATTTCTTGATTCCTTGATTGAATCACGACTTCGGGATCAGCCTGCAATCCAAGATCTCCACAATCACAGACTGAGAAATCACTACCACAAAAAAATATAAAAAATGCGATTTTTACCAACGATCAAGCAACATCTGATCAAACTGGGATAAAAATCAACAAAAAATTTAAAATTTAAAGGAAAAAAACTGAAAAAATAAAAAAACGAAGATACCTCCGTTGGTTGCCTCCGAGAGGGGGCAGAGAGGCTTGGGATCCCTCAACGTTCGTTTTTTCAATCTCATAAATTGCATTATATGGAGAGAGATAGATGGCAAGAAATAAAAAAAATTCTATAAAAAAAATATAAAACTATAAATGATGCATAATAAATAAGTAATAAATATAAAATTATAATTTACCAAAATATAAAAGGAAATATGAATATATATATATATATATAAGGAAATAAATAATTAAAAAGTCAACTTATAATTTTTTTTAAGGTAATAAATATAAAATTATAATAATTCATTAGAAATCCAAAAGGAAATATAAAAGGAAATTTATATATGTAGTTAGGAAAATGCATAATTGCATGTATAGCGGTTAAAAAATAATATTTATAATTATACATGTACTTATGTTGTCAAATGTTAACTCACTTTTATTTTTTAAAAAACTCAGTTTACTATATATATATATATATATTACCTCCAATCTCCCACTCAAACATGTTGAAAAAAAAACCTCTCTTCATTATTAGATGCATTCTCTTAAAAAAAAAATGTTGTTTTAAAATTTTAACCAAATAAGAATAAATGTAAATATCATATTAATGTTTTTATGTAAATATATGGTTTTTTAGGGCGTATGCACACAGTATGATCCACTTGTGTGTCACATTCGGTAAATATGAAAATTTAGCTACAAATTCACTCCCATAATCAGAAAAAATTGTGATACTATTACATTTTAAGTTCACTGTATTTTGAACCTAAATAATAAGTGTTACATAAATTAAACCTTTCGCAGTGGGTCAGTGCTATTGGATAAAAAGATTTAACCTTATTTATATGCGGATATGCATAAAAAATAAAATAAAATAATTATATAATTGTAATATTTGTCACTTTTGGAAATTGAAAAACACACTTTTTATTTATTAATTTACAGTGTATGCCTTTGAGGAATTTAGATTATAGTACTTACGGTTGAGATTAATTATCTTCGAGTTGTTTTATAGTTAACTTTGGTCACTATCAACAATTATTAAATGAAGTGGGACTATGAGACAACTCATTGGTTGTACAAGTTAAGGAGGGAGGGCACAAGTATATTATTTGTTACTTGTTAATTTTATATTTAATTTTATCTTCAGTAATACCAAGTAAATTTTTATCATACAGTTTGCTTCCAAATCAGTTAGACACACCGATCACCTAATTTATTAAAACTAAATTTTTTATATGAGATGTTTTTGTTTTTATAAAAAGATGAGTTCAAATCTCAAGTCACGCACAAGTGTATTAAAATATTAACTTCATATTGTGTATTGTTTGTTCACAATTCTTTATAAATATTTTTATTTTATTAATTTAAATCTAAATGTTAGTTTATAATATTTTATATTAGGAGGTGAGCTTGATTTCTTTAGCTTGAGAAAATTTTCATTAATTTTTACAATTAAATGATAAATAAGATGAGATAAAAAAAAATTATTGCAGATAACTTGCAAGGTTTTGAGTTGAGTGTTATTACTTATTAAGTCTAAAAATTAAAAATTAGGAAAAAGAAAAATAAAAAAAGAAAAAGGACAGTGTTGATATGATTGAATGCAGAGTTAGAAAGAAAGCCACTTTCTGTGAGATTAGATTGAATTAAAGATACAAAAAAGTTAGGGCACAGCATGAACATGTTCTGGCAGTACTTGTCTGCCCTAAGTTGGCAAAACTATACCATACCTTGTTAGTTCTGAGAATAAACTATGTTTACATAAATTATTTTTATTTTTATTTTAAAAAAAAATTGAACACACTATTAACAAACTTCCAAACCTACAGAGAATGAACTACTCACTATTGAGGTGGTGGGTGATAAATTATTTTAAAAAATATACATATAAATAATTTTTTAAAAAAATTTATTCAATCATGTGACAAAATATATTGCATGAGTCCTGAAACTATTCCCTAAAAAAATAAAAAAGAGAAGAAAAAAAATCATCTTTGAATTCAAAGACATCAAAAGAAGACAAAAAAGACAAATATAAATGGTCATGACCAACTTCCATGTGGAAACAATAAATGCATTAATTAAATAAGAAATAATGAGGTAGCTCAACAAGTGATAAACATATGGGTGCTACATAATAGTAATAATAAAATAATAATAATAATAATAATAATAATAATAATAATAATAATAATGATGATGATAATATTAAATTATAGCAGCAGATCATCCATAATGCTACAACAGCATCCAAGAGTGTATATAAATCACTGATTTCTAAAACCTCTGACTTTGAAAAATAAATTTAAAAAAAAAAGAAAAGAAAAAGAAAACATGCTTGTTATATTAGGCCCAAAAATTGCCTACAAGATCTCCATAGAAATTGTTAGAAATTGACAGTTTATTTGGATTTCAAAAATGGTACCTTTGTGAACCAAACAAGGTTCTGTGGCTGGTTGCAGAGGCTTTCCCTATTGATTAAATTCAAACTCATAACAAGTTATGGTATCTTGATAGTCTCAAAGATCTAACCTTGATCGACAGCCGAAATAGTTTGAATGATGGATTGATTCAGTAAAAACAGAGATTAATCGTCGTTAATTCCTTTGATCACTAGAACTGCTGAAAATTCCAAACCTCGGAGGTGATGGATTAGGATTATTTGCATCTTTGGTATTCCTTTGATCACTAGATGCGGCACGATTTGGCTCGCTAAATATTCCGAAGCTAGTTCTACCAGCATTGAAATTTCCGGGTTTATCTGCAGTAGCATCTGCCGGGTTCTTCTTCTCAGCAGAGGCAATGTTTGTGCCTGCACTAAAAATTCCATAGCTCCGCGGTGATGAGTTAGTTTCACCAAGCTTTCCCTGATTTTGAATGCCCTGATTAGCAGAAACCTTCTGACCGCTGAATATACCATAACTTGGTTTTGATGAATTGTTGGGCTCACTTACTGTTGCATCACTTGAACTAGCAGTTTTTGAAGACATGAATACTCCATAACGCGGAGATGGAATAACAGGATCGGTTGGGTTAGACTGTCTTTGCCTTGGATCAGATTGAACTTGGGGATTCCTCGGGCTAGGCTGTCTTTGCCTTGGATCAAATTGAACTTGTCCTTCGCTCGTGTTTCTGGGAGGTTGCTGTCTTCCCTGATTAAAGACGGGGTTTTCTGTACTGGCTCTTCTAGGTGTTGGTTTTACCTGATTGAACCTCCCATTGGGATCAGTCTGTCTAGCATACCTATTGGTTTCCACGACAGAAGGTTCTGTAGATCTATCTGCAGGACGGGGAGTGTTGGTGTTTTGATTAAAACCAGCAAGTTTACTGTTTCTAATGGAATTGGGATCAGTCATTCTGTTGAAATCCTTTTCTTTAAATCCAGATAAGCCAAGTTCCTTACTGAAGTTTCTGCTTGGTGAGCTTTCGGAGGTGTGAGGTACACTAGAGAAAGACTGGGCTTTGGCTTCAATCTGATCATTGAAGTCCTCAACCTCAATTGCTGAACTGTCATCAACTGTTTCCCATTCTTCTTCATCTTGGGATGAAGTATCATCCTGGCCCGATTGTTTGGTACTAGGAACTCCTTTACTTGCAGCTTCTAAAACCTCGCTGACTTTCTTTCCAGATTTCTTTGCTGCAAACTTAACATGCCTGACAATCACATAAGCTTTGCTTGCCTCAGCATGTGGACCACTCTCCACAATAGAGACATCTTCAATCTGTTTCATATAAAATGTTTGATGTTCTAAGGAACTGAAAAACTCAACTCACTAGAAATCTAACAAGCCATAGTGCTGTATTCATGAAAGTCAGCAATATAAAAAAAGGTGTGTAGATATTTAAAGATTGTTACCAGCGCTAAAACTTTTGATAGAATGTCTGGCAAACCTTCATTTTCTCTTCCAGCAGGCATAGCTGTACACTGTTTGATTGTATAAAAGGTGCAAATGCAATTAGTATTTTCCAACATAAGGAAATAATTTAGTAAGACAAAATAAGTCAGACCAGCTTTCTGGGAGAAAAATGACTGGGTGAAAAAGAAAGGTAGTTACTGCAGCTCATTACTCATAATTTACATAATCGAGAAATCAAGAAAGAGAGGTTCAATGAAAGGATGACAAGAAAGGCACTATGTGTAAACTGGCAAGTAGATGAGCCATAAAAGTCAGCTGCAGTACCTTCACCCTGTAACCACGCTCCATTAGTCTCGTGATTGTGTCTGCTTTCATTTTAAGGTCTTTTAAGTCCTGAAGGAAAAGCAAATGCAATAATTAAGAGCCAAATCTTTAACTGGAATGACAAGAAACAGAGGAATCATGTATGAGTCTTCATAACATGCAATTATCTGCATTATTTAAGAGTTTTCATCAGGACAGAAAACTAGGTGGTTATCAAGATTTTTATCAGAGTGAATTATTTAAAAGACCAGCACTTGGCAAAAGGATGGCATTAGCAGGATATCTGATTGACAGTTTAAAAAAAAAAATGTCTTAATTGCATTTTTACATTTATATTTAAAAAACTAAAGGTAAATCTATTGATGTGGAACAAGAACAACCATAATCAGCATATGTCCTTAATCTTTATTTCAGCAAGGCATGCTTCCAAATAGGCTAATATCATATGTATTGATGACACAGCCAAGATACACCACTTATGAATGCAAGTTGTCATTATAAGTAATTTGGTCCAAACAGAAGCCATACAATTATTTTGAAGTTTCATGCCACTTTTTATTTTTTCAATATACAAAAAACCAAGAAGAATAATATGCAATATTTCAATTTGCAATCAATAATGAGATTCACTATTTTCTAAGCTGTGTGATTGTTTATTCTTGAGTCATGTTGCCATTGCTAAATGTAAAAATACTAGTTTATGGTAATAAACAACTGAGCAAAGAGTATACTGTAATGACTACATAACTCACACAAAATCGAATTATTCATAAGCCAGATTTACTCAGCATTTACTATTCATCTACATATCACCTATTTCAGTATCAAGCTTATCAAAGATTTTGTCCTTGTCGTATAGTACATAAAGAAAGTAGTATAATCTTTCTTCTCAAGCTGAATTAATTAATCATAGACTGAAAAACAATTTGCAGATCATGCTTTCAGTCATCACAGAAACAGGAACTATGATGGCTTGTCCAAATTAAAAATAGAAGCTTTATAGGGAAGTTTGAGAGCTTCATGTCATCAGTAAAAATTTCCCAATGTTCCCCCAATTCATCACCTAATTATTCTCTTCTCTTGATCCAAGTCTTAATTCTTAAAGGCAAATAGAGCCTCATCATACAAATCAAACAATTTATAACTCACATAATTTTCCATTCACTTCAGAAAGAAACATTATTCTCCAATTCGACTGATATATTTCCCAACCAAACTCAGGTTTTAGTATAAAAATTCATCTTCAGCATTCTGAAGTTGGTGTTTGAAGCTTGCATTTAGCATATTCAAAGATCATTAATATACTATATGAACCTTTTATGATTTTATTTTCCTGTTGTATGGAGATGTCCCGTAGCTGCTTGACAAATCAGATGAAAGGAGCAAATAAAAACTTTCGAACCCAAAATAAACTAGATTCCGCAAGGATAATAGCGTAATCCCACTTCAGATTAGCAGGATACTAAAACAACCAATAAAACCCTTTCAATTCAACTGCCTAGAGAGAACCCAAAATGATCAGCTTGAGTTTTGTGTCTAAGATGAGAGATTAGTCCTGCACTTGGTATAACCTTTATCATTAACTACATAATTTGTCTGACCTCAATCAGCAGCACAAAGGCTTTCATCCATTGAACAATAGAAAAAGGACAACAAAGAAAGATACCTAAGTATATAAAGCAGGCTATTCTAATTAACTAAGACAAAAAAGGGTATCTTAAATCAAAATGATAGCCCAGAAAAAGTGCTATAGAAGCACAACTTACAGTTTTTGGTGTAAAGCGTATTTCTTTGTTCTCACCATTGCGCAAAGCAACCTGCATCATGGGCACCCAATCATGGAATATAAATGAGATAAGTGCTGCAAATCTTGGCAATTTTTTATGGAATTAGAAATTTTTGATATCAGATATAGTAAAGAAACAGGATTTAGACAAAGAAACAGGTTGACACTTTAATTATGAGCAATGATGAAAGTGATTACATTTCAAATATATATATATATATATATATATATGTATATGTGTATATTATTTCATATTGAAACAAGTTGTTCAGCTACGAACATTTAAATGTATAAGAATTTGCCCCCTAATTAAATATATGGTTTCTCAGTTGGTTTATAAAACGATTCTTGCCCTGAAGGCAGGATTATAGTCCTAGTCATGGTATAAAGAGTATCAGTGTCCAGTTTAGCAAATCATGACAAACTAATAAAACCATCATCTTCATTATAATCCAGGCTTTTGGATATTGGATAATGGATATTGATCACATCACTAAAGTGTTTCAGAGGAAGTGAATGGCATTTGTTATCAGTTATCATCAAGCATGGCTTAAAAACTAGTCAAACAGTCAACGAAGGCAATGGGCAAGTCAAGCCTTGCCATACAAACTCCATTATACAACCCCATAATAGAAAACAAGTCTAATTCTAAAATTTGGTATACATTTAAACTAGACTATGGGCAAAGTCAAGCCTTACCATACAGACTCCATTAATTACATCATCGTGATTGAAATCAAATTAAAAAGTTTTTTAATTCCATGGAGATCATTCTTAAGCCCCTTCAACATATATAAGTGGTGTGTGGTTCAATATTTTGAAACTTAAAATTGTCAGGAATCCCTGAGGACATAAAACACCTACTCTTTTGCAGAGCTGAATAAAGATATTGGCCAAATTATGCTAAACGCATGGGATCTAATTCATGTCCGGAATCATGGAAATCTTTTTTTTTTTTTAAATAATTATCTATTGGCCAAATCATCCCATCATTGATCAAATTAAATAATTAATAACTGTTGTTCCAATCCATCCTCACAGAATTCCGCAACCACAGTTTTATTCATTCTCAGACATAGCTTAAATGAATAGACACTGTCCAAATCCACTGGCGAGCATCTATTATTCACATGAAGTCACTACTATCTAAGAATTAATTGAATATATTCCCTGATATCAAGCTTTCTTTAAACCAAAATAAATAAATAAATAAAACAAAATAAAACTAACCTTGCTTTTGACACGTTCCTTTACTTTTACTTCTTGTCTGAACTTTTCCTTATAGAAATCCATGATCTTGCAAACAGGTGGATTTGCATGTCTTTGAACCTGCATTCCATGAACAGGCAAACTTTTCAGTGCAAAGCTTCTTGACACCAAATCATTCTTAAATTATGTAAATTCATGCGAAGAAAAAGCTTTCAACATTGATATTATGTTACACATTGGTTTTAAAATATCTCAAAAAAATTTTGAAAATGAAATCAGTTAAATACATGGCAAAAAAATAATTAAAAATCATTATTAGATGAATAAAGATCTTTTTTGAGTTATTAGGCACTAGTTTCCCATAGATACTATTATCTCATTTTCAAGCTTTGATATCATTTATGCACTTTAGCAAGCAATCAACAAGTATTATTCCTCTAGGATATCCACCAATATGTCCTGATGTTTTTGGTCCAATATGTCCTGATGTTATTTCGATTAAGTGTGGGTTTTCAACTAAGGTATTGCAAGAGGCCTGATCTTTGCTATGAGACAATTTGTAACAGTTCATTGTTGTCCATATAAGATAAGATGTTAGAGGCTGTTTGTCAAGTATATATATTTCCAGTCTTTTTCTAGAGAACTAGTGCACTTACTCAGCATGGAACCTCTTCTCTAACTATAGCAACATCAAGTTTCTTAATAATTTGTGGATTTTACAAATTTGTGGAACTAATAGAACTCTGGGATCAAGATCAAGCATGATAGACTTGAACATAATACATAAATTAAACAGGGATAAAGATTTACATAAACAATTACAAATAGATTTGAAGTTTAGCTTGATTAGTTTATACTACAAATCTTCAAACACAGTCGCATCATGCGCACCACCAATTTCACTAAGAAAGGATGTAATTATGAAATCAAGATGATAACAAAATAAGTTGAGAGAGATCATGAACAAGAACAACATATAAAAGAAATCAATAACCTCAACTAAGTCAAGATTGAGCTTTTTTGCACGATCAAGTGCCTCCAGCCTTGAGACAATACAATGCCCTACAAGCCAATCAAATTCAGTAAATGCAACTTTAACCTAAACAACCATACATCTTTACTAGCAAAAGAGCAACAGATACCAAAACTAGGGCCTTTACCTTCGTCACTGACAACCCGGACAAAAGGGGCAGTGATAGTGTCATTCAAGCGAGGCCCAGCCGAGGAATTCATACTAAATTTAGGTTTCGGCTTAGCCTACAATTCCATCAATTACAGCAAGCAATCACAATTAAAAATCCCCAAAAGAAAAAAATCACTGAAGGACTAGAAATCCACCTGAACGGGAGCAGCGAAGGATCGAACGGAAATGAAGCTGGATTCCAGGGCGGGTGATAAGCAGAGGGGTTTCTCCACGACACTCGATCGCCGCCGTCCACAAGCGCGGTTCAGCAGTGGAGCTCCGGCGAGATAGGAGAGGCATCTCGTTTGGTAGTGGTAGAGAGGATCGATGACAACCGGCCGGATCCGACGCCAAATCGCCATGCTTTTTTCCCACTCTATCGAGCGTAGAGAAGCAGCAGCCATGGACATGAGAGACCTTTCGCTTCATCTTCGTTTCCATTTTAAACTAAAAATTTAAAAATAATTATTATTATTATTATTACTAGACATTTTCCACATCTTCGCATCGGAGTTTTTATAATTTTTTTAAAGAGTTTTGAAGCAATATCATATATAAAATAACAAGTTTAATTATCTTACAAGTCTCTTTTTTATCCTTTTAATACTTTTAGGTACAATTAAATCCTCATATTTGATCAAATTGGGTCATTCTAGTCCACGGCAATATTTTTAAATATAATTAAATCCTTGTAATTTACACTTGCTCATCTATACTGCAGACTAGAATGATCCAACTCGACTATGATGACTTAATTGTACCTAAAAACATTACAAGAACTAAAACAGCAGAAAATACACAGTTACATAGACCTATATAATAATTAAACCAAAATAATATAATTAAACAAATACTAAATTATAATCTACTTTATATCTTAGATTTTAAAAATTTAGTCATATTTATTATATAAATAATTAAATATTATTAATGTTTTTAATTACTAATATTATAAATAATATAAATAAAAAATGTAAATTATACATCTATTTTAATAATATTTGTATAAATTATTATTATCATTACTAGATTATTATTATTATTATTATTATTGAATATTAATATTTAGTAATTATTTTTTTATTTTAATTTAATGTATTAAGGACAACAACCAAGAAAAAATAAAATTTATTAATATTATCGTAAAAAAATAATTTTGGCCAATTTTTTTTTAAAAAAAACACATTAATGTAATCCAAAAAAAGGTGGCTTTAAAGTCTACAAGTGGATGTTTAAATTGGAGCAAACTTTTTAATTTATCATTTTAATTTGGAATAATTTAAGTAAATATTAAATTAATTTTTCTTTTTATAAATTGAGAATTTTCCACATAATATGATCGCAACAACAGCTAAAGAGAAAAAAAAATTTTGAAATTTCATGATAAAAATACAATTTTGGGGGGAAAAAATTAAAATGTAATCTTAAATTCCATTGATAACTCCATCACGTTCATGTTTCAATCTCAAATTTAAAATTAAAAAAAAATCCCCAAAATTCCCAAATTGGAAACCCTAACCCTAAAAATCTCAAGGCCACTTGAGCTTATCAGCTCCGGCGACACGCACGCCGGCTTGCTGAACAGATAGAAAGAGGGAAGCGAGAGGGCGGCGATAGTGTGGAGGGCGGGAAAGCTCAAGGTCAAGATCAACCTCGACAACGTCTACACCAGCGCCGCGGAGACGGAGGCCGAGCTTCTCGCCGACGCGCGCAGCATCACGAGCATCCCAAATGCTACGAGATCTCGGAAACCGGCTGAAAAGACGCGCTCGATGTTGCTGTACAAACTCTTGCTCGCCGGAGGAGGCCATGGCGACGATGGCTCCCGTCCTCGGGATCATCACCTCAGCCGTGATTTTCCGGCATGTTAGCACCAGCCTCAGCATATGCGCCGTGGATTCCGCCGCCGATGACGCCGCCATGAGAGAGAGAGAGAGAGAGAGAGAGAGGAGAGATCGAAGGTTGGGGATGGTGATCGGGTCGCGGGAGTGTTCTGGAAGGGGAAATGTTATTAATATTTAATGCATAAATTAATTATTTTTTAAAAAAAATTAATAATTAATTAATATATCATTTGGTTGTAAATTAGAGAATTTAAAAATAATATTTAGGGAAAAAAATGCAGGAACCTGTTGAAAGCATGGAAATGAACAATTGATTTAATTAATAAATATATATAAAGTTTAATATTAATAAGCTTTTATCTCTATTTTAAAATATTTATTATAAGTGATGTTAATTATATTTAAAAAAAAGGAAGAATAACAACAGAATTTACAACTACTGAGAAATGTTATTCGAAATGTTATTCATCAGTAATAACTTTCACAAAATTTAATATAAATATAAACCTAGAACTAAGATTAACATTCCCAACTCCAGAGTAACAATCCCAGTTTTAAAATTAGTATTTGTATGATTTTTCATACAAACTATTCGTGATGAAATAGCATTGCTAGTTAATATAACCATAGCTGATGCCTTAATAATAACCTTACATATAAAACTACAGTATTGCCTGAACCCTGAGGCAGAATTGTTATATATATATATATATATATAAATCGCTTGACATAACTTAGGAACAAAGATTAAAAGAGGAAAAAAAAAAAGGAAAAAGAAAAAAAGAAGAGCTCCACAAGTTTGTCCATGGGTAGGCATTTTAATGTCAAAAGGAAGAAAGAAAAAATAGAGGAAAACTGATTAGTGAAGAATGTTTCTAATGAAGATCATCATTGAAATTCTGGTCACCATCATCTGGATATTCATGGTCTTCATGGTTTTCATGACCGAAATCAACCCATGGAAGCAATGATTCCAGGAACACAGCTACCGCATTGCGGCCAGCTACATCTCTTGGGGCAGGAGCTCTTTCAGGAGCAACTGCTTCACCATTACCATCGGGAATCTGATGATGATGATGATGATGATGATGATGCATCATGTGTGGAGCAACCATGAGGGGGCGCAATTCTTCAGGAGGAAGCGTTGGTACCACATCGGAAAAATCAGAGACGAGCAAATGTGAATATCTGCCATGAATAAGGATTCAGATGTTATTTGGAGCAGAGTTTGAGAAATTGCAGACTCAAACTGTTGGACATAAAAGATTGTAATGATAAGTAAAATCAGGTCAAATGGGTTCATAAAGAGCACAAAGGAGTCCATAATTTCAAGAAAATTTTTAAACAATTGAGAAGTCTTAGAAGATCAAAATGCCTTACTCATTTTTGTCTGATGAAAAAGCTTCTTGTCTGACGCATTGCCAGTCCCAGGCTTCACTGTTGTTTTGTTTCAGCATTTCAATCACCAGCAGGGCAGCCTCCTTTAACAGATTCTGCAGTTCTGGGAACCTCCACATAATATAATTCCGCTCCACGTAAATGTTAATAAGGTGATCTAGAGTAGGGCTGCCCGCCTTAGCTGATCCGAAGAATGAATGCTTGAGTATTTGGGTCCAAGCAGAGTCCTTCAGAGGTGCCTTGGCCACTAATTTCTGAAGAACCAATGGGTGAAGCATTAAGGCCTGCTTCATAAGATCACCAGAGGTGGCTTTCCCAGTTGATGAAGTTTCATTTCCAGGTGCCGCATCTTGTTCGATATAGTACCGACATATAGCAAGGGAATAAGAGAAGTTTGGAAACAGCCATATTGAGTTATCACTTTGATACTCCTCTGCAAACTGTTCTAACCATCTATACTCTTGTGCCCGCAAAGAAAAGTAATCAATACAAAACAGAGCTCCCTTTGGATCATCATGATCTAGGGCTAACAGAAGCTTACAGACCTCAAGAGCTGAACGATGACAGCCACGTCTATCCATGTTTTTCATGTGACTGAAAAGGGCTGAGAAAATTGGCTTATTTGTATCGTAGGTATATTTCAGCTGGCAATTACCCTGCAATGGGCTGAATAGTGGATGCCATGCACACTCCAATGCAAATAGGCACTTTGCAATGGCATCAGCAGATGATTGATGCTCTCCTGAATACTTGAAAAGTTCAGCAAAAGTCAATAGTGACTCAACATGATAAGGATAATGTGCTAAGACAGCAGCAATGGCATTGAGATCATTTATCTCCTTGGCAGCTTCAAATGCTTCTTGTGCATGTCTGTAAGAAGGGGAATGCACATACCTGCAGGAGAAATTAACTTAGCAGCAATAAAGGATGCCATATGCAACAATGACACATTAAACCAAGCCAAGATCAGAATATTAGAATGTAACAAGAGTTCAGCAAAAAAGTACTCATTTAGTCAAGCAAGTTCCATCATATCACGTTAAGAAAAAATAATCAAGCAAAAAGGGAACAACTTTCTAATAAGCAACATCAATTATCTAAAATAGCCAAAAATTCTATGAGCTCTTTTTTTATATGTAATAGTAAGCAAAAGAATTTGACACACAGAAAACAAGGATAATTATGCCACCTTTTGAATTTTTAGGTGTGAGTTGTTTGAGCTAAACCTCAACACTGGATATATCATATGCTAACATAAACCAGACCAAGCTGTCATATTCTAGCAGGAGCCAAAAGATGAACATGAAATTATTTGTTTCATTCTTATTTCTATGATCAACCACTGGGAATCTAAATCAGCCATACTCCTGTTCAACACAAACTGAGGTATTAAGCACACAATATAGCAATGTCAATCACAAAAGAGATAGAACTATATTTATTCAAGTTGAGAAACAATTGCATCCGTCATGCTGCCATCTATTGACAACTAGAAAAGAATGAAAGCTACCTGAAATAATGAAACCCTTCCTTTGTTTCCAGAAGTTCCATAGACATGGATCTATCCCACCAGGGCCAATAGCTTGATGGAGTTACAAGAATTGTCTTCCTTGGATTGTGCGCTACACGCCTCCCACCATGTACCTGCCTTGAACTACTGCCACTATGACTATTCTCAAAAGAACTGACAACTTTGGCACCAAATATTTTTCTTAATTCATTTTCAGCTTTTAAACGTTTGGGATCTACAGCAAGAATGGATGAAACACTATGCTTCTTAGGATTTGCCTCATCAAGTTCTTTCTGTATGGCTGTGGTATTTTGTTCTGTTTGTTGAATAGGAGCTTTATTGATGATGGATAGGTCTTCTAAAATTTGTTCAATCTTTTCGACATCAGATTTTGGCCTTGGCTTATCATCTTTACCTTTGTTCTTTTTTTTCTTGGTTTTTCGAATATTAGCTGCAACTACATTGGAAGAGTTCCTAGTCACATGTTCTGCTTGTTCAGCAGCATCTCCTTGGTTGTCTAAATCATCAGCTTCCTCCACATCCTCCTGCAAAAAAATTCACTGTCAACTACAAGTAATTCACAAAACAATGAGATACTGAATACTTCAAATAACAAAAGAAAAAAGGTAATAAAGATTTAACCAAACCTCACTATTCATTGTTAATTTCAAAAAACATGCACTATATTATCTCAGAAGAAAATATAAAGACAATTTGCTATCAATAAAATACCCAAAATTTATGCCAAAATTAAGAAACATAAGCTTTTATTTCTGATGGATGATTGAAAAGTCATACTGAAAACCCATGCTTATTTAGACCAAAATGGTGCCCTCTATATAAATTACAGAAATCAGGAGATAAATTGCAAAAAAAACTGGAACTAGACTTGCTAGAAGTGCTCTCCAGATAAATTAAAGAAATCAGGAGATGAATTGCGAAACAATGGAACTAGACTTGTTGGAAGCCATTATTAGATGCTATAACTAATGACAGTCCCAATCAGTAAAAACAGAAAAGGAGGGGAAGAAAGTGCCAACTAGAAACAAGTTTCAGCACCATATGCATCCTATCCTCCCACTCCTCTTTCACATCACATCTTCCCTCGCACTAAAATCATTTTATTTTCAGCTTTCAGATCAAAACAATCCAAAATTTCAACTTCAACCAATAAAGGGAATGAGACTCAGAATAGCTTAGTATATTATTTTGCCTTCCTTCAATCAAAGATTGGAGCATATGAAAAGAAATAGAGCAATCTCCTTCCACATTAAAGCAATAAGAACAAAAAACTAACCAGAAATGCAAAAGCCAGATAACACACCCATTCAAACATACAAATTAAATTAGAAGCATTATCATGGAAATTTAAATCCCACAAACTTAGAACTATCCCTCCAAGAATATCGATCAAAGCACAAAAAGAAAGGGAAACAAAATATATATATATATATATCTGATTTAAGGTTAAAAAAGTTATAATCACATCAAAAATCATACAAAAAAGACAATCTTTCCTACCTAGCAACACGTTCAAGACAAGAAATTCTAGTCGCTAACCATCAAATTCAAGAGCAAAAATCAAGGAATTGAAACAGAACAACAAAGAAAGCCAATAAAGATGACAACCACTATCATTATCAGCAAGAATCTCAAGCAATGACGATAAAAACCCTAATTCTCAAAGCACAGAGACCTGGTCACCGAGGAGATCGAAGAGGTTCCTTGAGGGAGCTCCACGCTTAGGGGAATCATCGAATTCCTCATCGAGCTCCTGGTCATGGAGCTGCTGCTCCTCTTGCTCCTTGAGAACCCTTCTCAGCAACCTTCCGGACATCTACTTCGTCTCTGGTGCTCCGAAAACTCGAAACTCGAAACTCGAACCTCGATCGATCGGAAAGCAAAGAGAGGAGGTAGCGGCTACTTATTATAGCTGCAGATTTAAACGGGTCGGATCTTTGTTCTCATTCTTAGATCCAAACCCGATATAGCATAATGGTTAAATTTAGTTGAGAAATTATAAATGAAAAGGTTTTATGGATTTATCTTTTATTTAATTTAATTATGGAAATAATTGCAGTAGATACGCCAGTGAGTTATGCTTAATTACTCGCTTATAAATCCTTTGAAGATGTGATATCCAAATACACTCTAAAAAAACATTAGCATTTATTTATTACTAGGCATTTTCCCCAGCTTCGTATCGGGAAATTTTAAAAATTTTGTGAGGAGTTTTGAAAACAATATCATATATAAAATAATATAATTAAATAACTCCTACAATATAAACTATTTTATACCTTGGATTTTCAAGGTTTTATGAAAATTTATTACATAAATAATTATATGTAATTAATATTTTTTAATTATTAATATCATAAGTTATATAAATAAAAACTTAAATGTTATTAAAAAGTAAAAATTATTCCTTTGAAATGCTCTCGAGTTAACTATACATCTACTTTAATAATATGTATAGATTATTTAATCAAGTTTGTATGTATATACTACAATTAAAAACAAAAATAAATTCTTTTCTTTATGTATCAATTTTATTAGAGGAACGTGGACAAATCATGGATAATTATTTATATTTTTATTTTATCTAAAAATATTTAAATAATAATATGATAAACTTTCTGGAGTATAAGAAAATGTTTGCATATAATCTAGGAGTTTGTTTTTGTTTCTCTTCATTCAACCGAACACTTTATTTCCTTCTAATTGTTATATATATTATAGTTGTAACACATTATTTGGGGAAAAATTAGTTGTAATTTGGAGGGGGCAAATATAAAGAATTAGTCAAATATTAAAATTTTAAGATGCTAACAAAACAAGCCCCTATAGCTCAGTGGTAGAGCGTCAGTCTTGTAAACTGAAGGTCCGTAGTTCGATCCTGCGTGGGGGCATATTTTATTAGTTTTGTAGGGCTCGGCTTTCTTGCTTTTTTTTTCCATTACATGACATTTAATTAAATGATATATAAAATCCCCTCAACACGGTAAAAAAATAAATAAATAAAATTTGGGACCCAGAGTCAAAATTCATCCAACTTCAAATACCAACAAATCAAAATCATATCAATTATAATAATATTTATCAAATTTGGAAATAAAATCTTACCACCCAATTTGGAGGACAAGAAGAACATCAATCCTGTTTTGAAAACACAAATCTTGTGGGCACTAAATACTGTAATAAACCTGTTTCAAACCATCAGCACTTTGAAGACAAATCATTCTCTTAAATAAAAACTAAAAGAAAGTAACACATGTAAGAACATCACACAAACCTATTTTGCAAAAGTTTTCATGATCTCTGACGAATATTAAATGAAATTTAAGTGTGTTAATTCTGCTGATTTCATGATAAATTCAGTGTATCACGTCCACATGCAAACATGAATGAAAAGTTTCTATTTTTTTTTTCCCCCTCTTAACCAATGGAGAATGAAGAATTATGACATTTATAATACCCAAAACATACATTCCACCCTTTCAGTCAGCTTCAACAAGGGGAAGGGCAATGTTGAGTGTGCTTGTACAAATTGCCTCTGCTTCTGCTGTGAAATAATTATAGTCTCCGGTAAGAGTAACTCATCTTCAGTTTTTTTTTTCTTTTTTTCCTTTTTAATTATTTTCGCAAATGTAAGTAATAAGCTTTGACTAATTGCACTGCACATCAAGGAAATAAGAGTCAGAATATGAATATGGTAAATCAAGAGCATATTGAAGATAGAAGAATCAATGGAATACAAGAAAAAATTAACAGATAAAAAACTGAGAACTGAAGAATCAAAGAAAATCTCAGGTATATTAGAGAATCTATATTTAAAGGAAATATCATAGAACTACAAATTGAAACAACCTTGAATCTACAAGAGAGGGGACAAGGTTGACAGTGTAAGATAAAGGTATATGGCAGGAGACCTAAATATTACTATCAGTTGGTAGAAACATTAGTGATTATGAAACAAAAGTTTCTGCGACACTGTCTTATACTATTATCCTGGAGTGAATTTCACATGCATGGGTTAGGAATTAGATCAAGGAAAACCAAATTATTACACAATAATGTATATAGGTATGAAAAGTAGATGCAAAATGCAAAATAGCAAACTGCATCTCATGAACTCTTGCATGGATCCAGCAGTGCCCTTCAATGTCCATGTTGTTAAGTCTCACATACTCATCTGAAGAACCAAGAAATTCTTTGCTACTAAACAATCTAAAGAAAAAATATTGAGTTTATAGAAAATTCTTACTTTAGGTGTTTAAGCACATGCTTAACTACACATTCAAGGCCAACAGCTAGTTTTTAGTCCCACCCATTTTCAAACATGTAAGTATGTGCTTGCAAATGGTCCACGCTCAGTTATTTGTTTTTTAGATGGGCAAACAAAACTTCTTAGTGTTCATACATTTGGACGTAGACAAGGGGGGCTACGTGTCAATAACTACATGGTTATCAAAATATAAGTTATCACCCAAATCATAGGCTTTGTACAATTTTTAACAATCATTGGCATCATTTTTGTCAGGGCACTTAAGAAATGAAAGGTCTGTATCTCATAAGCATAATGCAGCAATTTACAACAATGGGGTCATTTAAGTTCAGTTCAATTCCAGCATAGCCAATTGATAACAAATATAAGCCAAAAGCAATCAACTGAATAAAAACCACAAGTACACGTGAGATCAGAAGATATTACCTCTCAGTGGTCAGAAACAGAATCATCAGATTAAACCTTAGACACAAGTCTTGAAGATCTCCTGGGAAGAACTGAATCACATATAGTTTCTGTGCTTCTTAAATTCATAACAGCGCCACTCTTACTTTCACCATTAGAGTGTTGTTTCTTACTCTGGAATTCCTCTGTTGTCTTTGAACTGTGAGGTTTCTTGCCATTCTCAACTACGAAGCCAGGAAATTGTGAGCATCTGCATAATCAAGTAACAAAGTTTATGTCAGTATGAATTTGTTAAAATCAATATAGCAATAAACTTTAGCTAAAGCAGAGATTACTCCGAGCTCTCTTTTTCCCTCCCCTCAATGCTCCTATCCTGCATACACAAAAAATAATTCAATTTAAATCCATGTTTCAATTTTATTGACATTTGATACTCAAAATTATTGATGTTTACACAGCTAAAGTTATCATTTGGTGCTCTTACTTGGTGGCCTCTTTGACCATCAAAAGCAATGTTCCATGTGAAAATTTTCATAAGCAGACTAACATCAAAAGGATCACATTTTGCAGTCCAAGTGTAGTAGCTTTGACCTTTGCATGTCCACAAATCATAATGGAAGATCAATGACCACAACCAAATTCATATTTCTAAAAACTAAATGCACAGAAATAGAGAGAACGCAAACATAGCATGTCATCCTAGCCATATTTACCACATTGCATACCCAATGAGGCCCTCAAGGTCACAATGTTTCCAGGGGAGATATAAACAAAGTGTTGAAAAAGAAATAGGATTTGAGAGTGCAAGATTGTAATTTTGAGAAAGACGAACAGGGGTGTTCTCATAATGTTCCTAGACATTTGGCAAGTAAACTGCAATTCATCAAAGGTCTGTCACTCGAAACTAGTGTTCCTAGTCTGCTCTAAGCTGATACTATTATATAAGGTTATAACTGGGAACAAACTATAATATCCATAAGTTCTGTTGTTGGCCCAAACTCAAAAATAGAGCTATGATTTGGGCAATGAGAGTCCTTGAGTTTCAGAGGCGTGTCCACACATATGGGCAACATAAGTTGAGAACTCAGGAAAAAGCACAACAAACAAAGGGTTTTATTAGATCCTTCAAGAAAAATGCATGAGAAATGAATCTATAGTCTCTTATTGGTGATGAGTTTGGCATATAAGCTCAAACAACATGGACATTGAAGGGCATTGCTGGATCCATGCACGAGTGCGAATGGCATGTGCTTAACTACTAAGCAAGCCACTTATATGGACATTGAAGTGCATTGCTGGATCCATGCTCAACTACTAAGCAAGTTACTTATATGGTACATATGATGTAAGCTTTCACATATGTATAGGGTTTGGCAGCGTCACACAAACAGACGGACAAATAAGTATGTACCCATATATTGCCACGTATCTCGATTCTAAAATTTAGCTGTAGCAAACACTTGGGTAGAGTATAGCCGCATGATAGAATAGTGTGGGCAAGACAACGTAAAGAGGGATGAAACAAAAAAAAAGAATCTTGTCTATGTATCTATATTTGGTAAAACGCCGCCAATAAACCACAAAAAAAAAAGTACACCATGCCAAATGTCAAAAATGCCATTACTATGTGAGATAATTTCCAAAATATTAATGCTAGAAACCTAATATATAATATATGATTTTAATTTATTCAGTATCTTAAGGCATTAATGTTTATTGTAAAGATACAATTATCCAGTATTAAATTATTTTAATCAAAGTATTAATCACTAACATCCAAAAATAAATTGCAAACTAGTTTGGAAGTGTTTTATAACAAAGTAAACTTCTAATAACCAAAATATTCTGTGTGTGTATGCATGTGTGTCTATATGTATATATACTAACACATTTTTTTTCATATATACCATTTAAAAAAGTTGTAATTGTTACCATATTTCGATAAAAATATGCATATCAATGCAAGGGCATATATGTAATTACAAATGTATCAAGGGATATATTTGTGATTGCAAATTTCACAAGCATTTATAAAAATGAGATTAAATAAACTATCTTAATGCGAAATAAGCTTTATAAGGGGTATAAATTAAAATTTAGATATATTCTCATAGAAAGAAAGAAAGAAAAAAATGGGTTAAATGGATAAAAACAAAGGTTCACCCAGAGTGTAACAAATTTATCCCATGGGAGGGCATTGGATAAGGATTAATGTTATCTTTTGGTCCTATATGATGGGTGACAGCATGAACTGTGCAACAAATGCATCACAAATTTTTTTTTGCATTTTATTGTACACATAACCTTAGCAACAAACACGTTACAAAAATCTTTATATTGCATTGCCCATGTCCATTTTCTTTCACAACAAGTGTCCATATATAAGTCGCACAACAACTATGTAAATATCTAACAAATCGTACTAATGTGGCAAAATCTATAATCCAAATGCTGTAACCCGATCCATCCTCCATTTTGAAATTGAAATATATGGTCATAAGATCTAAACTAAAAAAAAATCTTAGTCTTATATTTCATTGTAACCCCATCATTCCACCATGGCATTAAAAAGGATAAACTCCTTATCCTAACTGACTCTCTCAATCAACACATTTAGACATAAGCCTCTTGATATGGTCTCTAACCAAATTTGTTGGGTTGATCCTCCATAATCCTACCTTTTCGAGATGATTGACACAGCTTTAGCGCTGAAGCCAACGGCTTAATTGTTACAACTTTACAATTTTCTTGGCTTCTTCATCTCCTCAACAAGCTACATATCTTTAATTCTACTACTCCAGTTATTTGCCGCAATACTCTCACGGAATTACATTTCTGGTAACTCTTATATACGGATAATGATAAACATAAAGGCTAGGCCTCTCCTTGTGTTTTTTTTTATAGACAAGCAACCACTTGAAACAACTTTGATCCAGATGTATGATCGTCATTTTTACAAATAGATTGTTTCTGATCAATGATATCCTTCAAATTTTTTTAGCTCATGTGATACGTATTTAGTACCCATAGTCACAAGTGGGTACTTGTACGTTTTTAAAAATATTTTAATATTGCAATGTGTGTATATATATAAGCTAAAATCTAATTGCCATTCTAAATTTTTTATAAATTAGTAATTAGGATTTCTACATGAGTATACACATGTAACAGGTAATTTGTAAAAAAATTAAAAACTATCTTAGCTAATAATTATATACTTTTTCTCTAAAAAAATAATTATTTAGTAATTATATACTTTTTAAGGGAGGGCAATTACATGGAGAAAGAAGTTAATACCATGAGAACTAAGCCATTGATCAAATCTCCGCTGCCTCCATATATCTTATGACTATGAACAGTTGTGATTTCGTATCATTCTCAAATGAGGTAGAAAATAAGAAATTGGATCTTTAAGTGAATTATCCAAGGCATTACTTGATTTAAATACCTTTATCTCATATAGTTTTCTAGGCCATCACAAAGACAATCACAACCTTAAAAATAGGATGAAGCTAAAGCAGACCGAATCCCTTCATTAACTAATTCAGATTTCTTAGAAGAGATTCATCTCTCTTTGATAGATATTGGAGACCTTAATAAAGCCTAACTATAAATAAAATTGATAAAGGTAGGACTTATTGATAAAATCCACTTAGAATAGGATTAAAAAATATATATAAATAAATAAAAACGGCACTACATTTAGTACATGTATAAATATGAAATTATGGAACTACCTTTGACACCTAAATTCATGAAATTATATAATTTTAATTCTTAGAGGACTTCTAGCCCTAATCCATGTCAAGTAAAAGGGTAGACCATATTCTACATCACAAACTAGCACAGAAATTTTCATTATTTTCCAAATCTCCATACCATCTTCAAATGACAAATTTCAAAAGGAATCATCTAAAATTTTTAAGTTACTTTGACTATCTGCAGAATGTTCCATACCCATATCCTGAGAATCGAAAGTGATGCTTCAAACATAAGTCCATGAACAAGTAGAGTAAGAAAGGAATGTAGAAAGTCATATCCTTAACATATTTTAAGGGCTATTGCAAAGGAGGTGTGCAGATGACTTAGAAGACTCAAAACTTTGGCATTTACACCTTCAGGTGACAAGCGGTTGATTATATGAACATGGGAGTGAAGTGAAGTAACAATCACCTAAAATTTAGTAAAACCAGTGTTACTCAATCAATAACTAATGACATAGTGAAACAATAACCATAAAGAAAAATAATTTTGTTGAAACAAGAATAGTTCCATTATTCATCAAATTGCAGACCAGAAGAAGATCTAGAAGGTCAATTAAAAAAAAATGCATAAAAGTTGATCTCAAACCTAATTTAAAGAGAAGCTGCATCAAGCATAGCATCACAATTTGTGTCCCTTGAACAGCTATCCAACCATGGTATATTGTTCCAAGTTAGAGGAAAGGACTCATACCAATTCATCATCCACAGCTGACACTGGAACCTCAGTAGCAGAAGGTCCAAGACTACAACATGGATGGCCGTTGAGCATATTGTCAGATGACCCAACATCTGATTGAGCATCAGTCATCGGAAGGTCTAATAATGGTTGATTAATCTGACAACAATCTGATTCTGACGAACTCTTGTTAGAGTCTAAAGCTTCAGACAGTCCTCCTGCTCGAACTCCATCAGCAGATACCTGAGATCCTCCACCACTATGTTTCAGATTGCCAGAGGAAGACACATCAAGGTTATCTTGAAGTGCATTGCACTTTGATGGACTCTGTTTCTCACAAACAGCAACTACTTCCTTATCTAGACGATTAACTTTTGCATTATCAGAACCAACACTAAGAATGTTCACCTTCTTGTGCTCCACGGCATTCGAGATTTTTCTACCATCAGGATTCAAAATATCTGTCATTTCAGCAGGTTTAACAGAAGCATCAATCACTGATTTATTGCTCTTCAGCATGCTACAGGCTACCTCCATAGATTCCTGAAGCATCAGATCTTTGTCCCTTGCACAAGATGGAATGCTAACTGACACATTGTTGAGGATATCAGAATGAGTTGTACATGAAGCACCAACCATTTGATTGCCTGCTAAACATCCTGAGGTTATGATGGTTATATCTGTCAGATAGGCTTCAGCATGGCAGTTCTCACTAACAACAGAACTCGAGGAAGAATTGGTGCATCCATTATTTTTCTCCGCCGCACCACTCTGACAGTCCTTCCCCACCTTACCTGAGGAATCTTTCATAGGGTCCTCTGCATCTAACAAATCCCTTATATGATCACCCAAAGTCATGGATTTGCAATGCTGAGATTCCTGGTAGATGCAAACATCATTCTTCAAGCGGCCAACCCAATCAGATAGGCTTGAGTTTAAATCAACATGGAGGTTAATACCCTCATCAGATGTCATGAAGAATTCAAAGGAAGGAGCAGCTTTTGTGGGAACCACAGATGCCACAAATCCACTGTCTTTGGAGAAATCAGAAACTCTTTTACGCTTACAGGAAACTGGTGCTGAGTTACTAGTTTTGTCATTGGCGCAATCAACCATTATGGCTTTCTGAGGTTCATTTCTGTTCCAATCACAGCACTCAATAGCAGGTTGAATAATTCCAGTGATATCTTGGACATTGGTGGCAATTGAAGGCAATAAACAAGCAGAGCTACTATAGTTTTCTGCTCTTTCATTTCTGGAAGGGCATGGATGGACGAAATGTGGGTTGCAATTAAATACCTAAATCAGTACATACAAAATAATGTGACATAAGGAAACAACAACCACCTGAAAACTTCATATTATGCATATAAACAACAAGAATAGACATGCAAATGCAATCGGTTACCACATTACATATGTCCATGTTCAAGAAAAAGTATAAACAATGGATAGAGATGCAACTAAAACCTTTTGTGAATTTTGAGTTTCCAGGCCACCATTCCTGTCAATCTGAATGCCAACTGATGAGTGCCGCCAATCATTGGACTCCGGATAAGCACTCTGGCTCTCAATCACCCCTAAAGCATTTATATAAAGGATTTCGTTCATGAGGTTGTGCTGTGTTTTCTACAACTTGCATCTCACAAATAGATGTCAAAACAAACCTTTGGTATTTTTTATTGGAATGTTGTTTTTTCCTTTGTTATTGCTTGCCTGGTCCTTTGAGAGTTTCGAGCTGCCATTTTTCCTCTTAACAGAATATAGAGTCAAGTTTAGACATTTTGTTCAGTAGAGAATGGCATGAAATCAAGAAAATGAACTGCTCCTTGCCAGTAAGTAGGTTACAATAAACAGCAGATGAGTTTACCTTAAAATGTGAAACCAGAGATTTTGCTAATTGTACATGACTTCTATTTGCAGGAAGATTAGACCCCTTGCATAGACCTTGAAGCTCTTTCCGTGAGAGGTTTAGATAAAACTCCAAACTTTCTTGGCGGCCCATTAATTCATTTCTAAACAGACTGAAAGCCTGCCTCCGTAAACATCCACATTAATCTGCTTCAATATTGCACAACAGATGAACATATAACAACAAATAAGGTATCGTAAACAATAAAAGAAAGGAAGCACTATAGCATTTAAAGAGCGAAAGTTGTACGTTAGAAATGAATGCAAAGATTATATTATAAACATAAAATTGCTGATCAAAGTGGCGCATTATATTTTCAATAAATGTAATAAACAAAAGATGATGAAAGAATATTTGAAGAAGTCATTCCATTGGATCAACTTGTCAAGAAAGAATTGTGTTTGCATACAAGATAACAAGCCCTCCAAAAATCTAAATCTCTCCCGAAACCACAGTAATGGGGCTGTTGTGCATTGGATGACCTTTCGTCCAATCAGAACTCTCAAGGAAAAACGACAACAAAGATAATAAGACAATGTTCAAAACATACCATTTTGATAGAGAAGAAGCAAGAACAACAAGTGAGGAAGGGAGCTGAGAATTGACAAAATTGAAAGTTTGAAAAGCAAGAAATCAAAGAAGACCAAATTCCATTATATCATTAATAAACAACAGATTGGTATGAAGGCCTTGGTTTATCATCTCAAACATCCAACTTGTCATTTCCATTGTGAGTTCCCTTCCAACCCCATCAACAACAAAACAATACGACAAAATCATATCAAACAACTCAAAATACCAAATCAAACAACGAAAATAACTCAATATCACTAAAAAGCATCATTTACCAAACATGGTTTGGCGTTCACGGTTCATATAGCGCAAAATCAGCACAAAAACCTGTAATAATCATGCAATATTGGCACAACATTCAACATAAAAAATGAACTTCAATGCACCAATTCCGAGAATTAAAATTGAATTGGATGATTAAACAAAAAAAAAACATCTAAAATCAATGAAAAACAAAGAAAATCCACATCCAGGGTCGTCCAATTACTAATTAACCTAGCACTCAATCAGCACAAAGATCGAGTAATAATCATACCAACATCGCCACAGAATTCATTATCCACAACGAACTTCAATGCAACATTCCCAAGAATTGAAATCGAATTATATAATTATACCAAAAAAAATAATATAAATCGAAAAAAAAAAATCCATAGAAATCCACATCCAGTGTCATCAGATTACTAAATTAACCTAGCACGAAACCAGCACAAAAATCCAGTAACAATCATGCCAATACTGTTACAAAATACAACATAAAAGATGCAAAATTTTCCAGAATTTAACCTCGATTCTGATCATTCAACAAAAAGAAAAAGACCTAAAATACACGGAAAAATACGAAGAAAAACACATCCAGTGCAATCGAATCACTAAATTAACCTAGAAACGAGACTGCAAGAATCACAAACAATTCCAGCAGGGTTTCAAATCAATCGCGAATCACGGAAATCGAAATACAGAGAGATTCAAACCTCCGAAGTCCTGGATCGGCGCCGCCGATGAGCGAGAGCGAGCGCGAGAGCGAGAGAGAGAGAGAGAGAGAAATGGGCCAAGCTTTAGAACAAGAGTGCTTAGTATTCCGACAAAAGGCTGCTGACGTGTCAGAAGGATATTGGATGGATTGGATCGTACGCACCGTGACATCCTAAGATTAAATTTGAGAAAATTTTTATTTTTTTATTAATTAGAATTTAGAATATTATTTTTTAGAAATATGTTTATGTATTATTTTTATTTAAATAATTATATATTTGAAGATAAATAATCTAAATAGTATTTTATTTTTCAAGGCTTTTATTTTTTAAAAAATTACGATTTGATCCCGAGCTTACATGTTGTGACAAGTTTGATATGCTGAAAATGCCTATATTATATGAACTTTTTAGTTTTTTTTTATAAACTTATCAATTCCGGTAAAAAATAAATTTTTTTTTTTCCTTATTTTTGATGAATTGATGTTTATTAATTAATTTTTTTCTTATAAGATTATCAGCAGCCTTTACTTAAATCAACATTTAGTTAGATAAACATAAAATACAATCATAACAGTCTACCACATTAAGAAGATAAATTGATAAATCGAGTCTTAATGGAAATGATACTAACGTTAGTTATTAACAATAAAGATTGGAAAAAAAGAAAGAAAAACATTCTCGACTATATAAAATAATTTTTAAAAAAATAAAAATATTAGCTGTTCTTATATTTAAAATACCGGATAGATATAATTTTAGTGAACAATAATTCAATAATAACGAGGTTGGTGTAATAGAGTTTTAAATAAATAAATATATTTGTTATTAAATTGTTTATTAAAAGTTGTTAAAAGGCCATAAAACTCTAATGTTGGTACATAAATTAATGTCACACTAGCATTGGTTGATGATTGTAGATTGATTGCCTATGTTAAGCACAGTAAGGAAATAGCTGCCGTTCATGCAGTGTACTTACCACTAATCTATGACTTTGTTGCCTTCCACCAAACCAACACGTGAGCATTCCTCTACCGACCAAGTTTTTTTTTATTTTTTTATTTTTTATATAATGCCAATAATCGACACCCACGAAGGAGTGCCAAAAAGACAAACAAGTATAGTGAGGCACTAAGTTATTTAACGACCTCCGGAAAATTTACCATATAAGATATACTAATATATGAAACAATTAGAGCTTGACATATTCGCTCAAGATAATATATCTAGAACTACAATTGCAGTGGTAAATCTCCTCTTCCCTCCTTTTATAACTTTAAAGAGTGAAAAAATATAACTCTTCACACAAGAAATCTAGAAAACAATATTCATACAATATATCTATAATATTTTTCGGCATAAATAATTCGATCTTACATCATTCACACATTACTTAAAATATGATTTTCATTAAACTACCTAACGAGAGTGTTTTTCAAGACAACCACAAAAAGTCATGTAGTGAAGTGGCAAGAGATGATTTATTTACTCTTTATCTATGACCTGGCTTCATAGTTTTATTAACCCTCCCCACCATCTCAACTGTCACGGATCCAGGTGCCCTGGGCAAGGCACCACCCTTCGCCGAGCATGTAAGGCAAGATCCTTACATTAATCATCATACTACCAATTTTTTCCATTTTAGTACTAATTGTGTTTGGGGTGTTTATAGAGTATTATATAATGTTTTTTTTTACAATGTGGATAAATTACATCACACAAATTTTTTTTAATTAATCCTCTATCATATTTAAGAAATGAATCAAATTGTATTAAAGTTAATGACATTATCGCTTGTTTATTGCTGTGTTGGTATGTGCAGTATTTTGTGTGTTCAATGTGGATGTGTATGTGTTTGTGGAAATAGGAAATGCAAGGATTGGTTTTAGTGTTGTTGGATATATTAAAAGTATGTTATCATTAGGAGTTGAAAACTTAATTAATGTTCATTGCATTCCTATCTGTCATAGGCTATGGTTTATTGAATTATTAACTCTTCAATGGTTAGCTAGCATTGTGATCATATTTGAATACAAAATAAATCCCCAATGGGCCCAAACATTTTTAAAAAAATATATATATATATAAGAAAAATTATTTTAAAAAAGTAATTATATAAAAAATTATTTGAATGGAACCAGCTCAAAATTTTTATTAAAATTTAATATAAAATGTTACATGAAGAAATAAATAATAACAACTAAAATGAGTATAATAAATTGAAAATTGTTAAAAATTTAAAAATTTGTGATTTATTTGAAACATATGAAAAATATGTACATCAAAGTCTATCTCATAAATTTTTTTACTAAAAATTTCAAATTTGAAATCTTCAAGTTTTGAAAGGTTGAATGAATTTATAATGGAGATTTGAACTTTGAAGAGACATTTAGAAGACTTGGGCTAATGAAGCATTAAACTTTGAGTTTTGAAGTCTTGAATATTTTTTGAAGCTTTGTCTTATTTATAAAATCATTCTTTTCTATATCAGTATATAGAAAAGAAAAGAAAATAGTAAATTGTGGGGTTTACACACATTTCATTGAGTTCAATTTTTTAAAAGTTATAAATTGCAAAATTTCCATTAAAAAAAACTTATTGCTTTATTATGTATCCTTAAAAGCATTTTACATTTATTCCAATCTTAACATGGTTCATATTCCTATATTACTAAATTGGACTAGGTTTTATTCAAATGGCCCAATATATCAAACAAATCACTACTAAAAAAATGATTTTTATATTTTATGATTTGATGACATTTTAGGATTTTTTGTATAAAATGGATTAATCGCAAATGCATTAAAAAAATGATAGAGTACAAACTTACAAATAAGAGACAAAACAAACAACAACATAAAACAACAACAAAGCAAAAAACCTGAAGGTGTCCACCAAAAGAACATACGCAAAATCGAAGCCCAAAAAAACGGATGAAAGCTGCTAGAGGTGGGCCTCCTGCCTAGCAGAAGGGCAACAAAGGGAAAGATACACTAGCCAGTGGCATAGTCATGGCTAACATTAGGGTCGTGCTACTCACGTGTAGAAGGCCCTTAGAACGTGATACAACGTCTAACTGGAAATCGAAGGCTCCTCAAACTTCTGCCTCTTTGCACTAAGAACTTCATCCATTTAAAAAAAAAAAACATATGGCAGATTTTAAGATGTAATGAAGATATTAACAACGAAACTGAATTAAAAATGTAGTAATTTCTTCCTAGCCAAAGAAACTAAATAATTGCCCTCGCTGATAAAGAACATGTAGGCCTATGTACACTATTTAAACCCCTAAGCCAGGGCCCCCACATGTCAAAACTAGACAAAGAGGCTCTTTGGAAACATAAGATTTGCGCAAAATAAATTCAGACAAATACATCAACTAGACAATTGAAAAAGAGATAATCCCCGGCTCGATACCTTGTGGCAGAAGGTGCATGTGGTCGTAGCAAGTTTGTTGCAACCCCGGGTAAACAAATTATTCAGGATGAGGATCTTGTTGTCCCATTTTTTTACAATTTTCTAAAAAAATAAAAAATGCATAGATCCCATGTATGTTTATCTTTTACACCTTGATGACAACAGATCTCTGTGTTTATCCATTTTATAAAAACAAAATATAACAATAGCATACACAACATAAAAATAAAACACTAAACTAAAGTTTTTCTACATTTTTTTAAATTAATTAATTAAGTAAAACATCAGGGACCTCATTTAGTATCTGGAGCCCTTATGTCTAAGGTCAAACCACACTTGTTTAATCTTCTTGGCAGACATTATGTTTTTCTTTGCCTCAACACCCGCTGACCTTCCTTGGCATGACACACACTATGCCCAATGACTCCAATCCATTCTATCAAACCAAACTTTGGGCCCGGCCCGACACACAGGCCCCAAAAAATATTTTAAAATTCTAAAAAAAATTGTAAAATAATTCAATAATACTAATGATTTTTTATCTATTATTATCGATTCCTGCCTAAAGTGTTCGTATTTATGCAGAATGAAAGTACAAGAGTGTCAAAGTGGTAACCACGTCCCCTGATTTATCTATATTTCATTAAATAAATAAAATAATTCAAAAATTAAGGTCATTTTGTCTTTATTAAAAGTTTTAATATAAACAACTTTAACCGGGCCCAACAGGTAAAGGCTTGGCCCGTTAAAAACAGTGGATCTAGATCAAGTTTGCCAAAAAAAAAAACCTCAACTAGTGCTGCACTAACATATTTTATTATTAAAATTAATCTCTGCTCCTCTTTCTATTTTTTAATCCAATTGACTTCATTCAAAATTTCTAAAAAAAAAAAATTAAAAGGAAAACAAAATTAGTTTTTAATTTTTAATATTTTTGTCACAGATAAAATTTAATGGTAAAATAATAAAATTTAAATTTTGCGGATTATTTGGCCCAATTTTCCGCTTCTAGAAAAACCAAATATGTTCAGTTTGGGTCTTTAATGGAACCGTTTACATATACTATTCCACGTGTCAAAATCTAAACGTCTCTATCAAACCATCCAACGGTCCAAAACAGCCGCCCCAACGGCTCTGACTCCAACGGTCGGCTCCTTTTTAAAAAACCGTTGCCCAAAACGCGCTTTCTCTCTTTTTCTCAAATTTCCTGAAAACTAGCGCGTGGGTCCAAATCACTCCCCCATAAATTCATACCATTTCCTCACTCTCTTCATCACTTCTTCTTCTTGATTTCTTTCACAATGGCTACTATTTTGCTAAGAATCTCAATCCTTCTTCATCTCCTTCATTCCCTTCTCTACTCCCTTCCTAAAAAGATTAAATCTTGTTTGAAAACCTCTAAAATCACTGCCAAACAAGATGATGATGATGTTTTGATCACAGGGACAAGGCCAATGCTTGATTTGTTAGAACTTAGAAGAGTTTTTCAAACCTTTGATCATGATGGTGATGGGAGGATCACAAAGGAGGAGTTGCAAGACTCATTGGAGAATCTTGGGATATTTATCTCAGAAGGTGATTTGTCAGCTATGATTGGTAGGATTGATGTGAATGGTGATGGTTGTGTGGATATCGATGAGTTTGGAGCATTGTATGGGACGATCGTCGGTGAGATGGGGAGGGAGGAGGTGGAGGAGGATGTGAAGGAGGCCTTTGATGTGTTTGATGTTAATGGAGATGGGTATATCAGTGTGGATGAGTTGAAATTTGTGTTGTCTTCACTTGGGCTTCGGCAAGGCCGGACTGCCGATGATTTTACGGAGGATGATCGGGAAGGTCGATCAGGATGGAGATGGCAGAGTGAGTTTTAATGAGTTTAAGGACATGATGAAAGGTGGGAGTTTTGTTTGTTTGACTTGATTGTTTGGTTTTTGTATATAGTTTTGGAAAGATGAAAATGAATGAATGTCAAATTTCAGACATGGAATGAATCTGAATTTGATTAGATTCTAAATCTGTTATTTCTGCATTGTTTCAATGATGATTCTTCTGAGAAGTGTATATCAAGGGTTGGATGTTCTGTTTGCTTGAGTTGAATGTTTGGTTGTTGTATATAGTCTCAAAAAGAAGAAACTGAATGTCTCTACATTGTTCTTATGATGATTTTCCAAGATGCCAATTTAGTGTATATTGATTTAATTATGAGGATTGTTATGTCGATTAATATATTTTCTCAGATTTAATCTAATCTAAGGAATACTAGATTCTAATCATCTATGGTGTTCTTTGTGTTCATTCTCCAAATTTATTTGCTTAGAAGGAGGATTCACCATTTTGGATTTAAAATTCTTTATGATTGTGATGTTTTATTGCATTCATTGATGCATATGTAGACAATGCCATTTGTTATGTTATTATGATCATTCTTTTCTCAGTGTTTTAAAGCATAGAGCAACTGATTTCCTTGTTGTTTGTTCAGTTGTATGCATTGTGTTTGTTCTTACGTTGTTGTTCATTGACAAGTCCTATTCAACAAACATCCAGGACAATAATTTGTTCCTAATGACTTTCCAGTCTGTTTCTTTATATTATTCTAATGTCGATTATTTCAATAAATAATATTCACAATGTTTATGAATAAACAAAGTTTTATTTAGCTGTCAATGATCAGATTTGCACAATTAGAATGTATTAAACTACAAGCATAATAATCACATCCAACGAGGCCTGTCGTATAGACCAAACAACCAAAAAGATGGATCTATGAATTTGATTCACTAATATTTCAGTTTTGAAGTTTTTTACATGATGCAAAGGGCAAGCCATACAATAATCAAATCACAAGAACTAACTAGCCAACAAAACCTTGGAGTGAGTTTTCAATGGATGGCGATCTTTTCATGTGAAAATGATTAACGATGTATAATTGCAGCAATTTATTCATGATTGCGATCACCAATAATCCCCACAAGAACAGAAACCATCTTCGAAATGATGGAATCGATTCCGATCCCTCAAGACGATCTTTCTCCGGGTGATCTTTGAGATGAACTTAATCAGTGAATGGCAGTCATTGCATACCCGAAGGTTATTCACAACCCTTAGCGTCGCCGTTGGTTTTGTCGAAATGAGACCATAACATATTGCCAGCCTCTCACTATGGATACTTAGCGCCCATTCCTTCTCATCTTCGTCAATATCCTGTAAAACCACTTGCTTTTCCGGAGAGTAACCTTCTAATTTCAAGGCATCACTCAATTCCTCCAACTTTCGATATATTTCATCTCTTCGAGGGTGTCGAATATCACCTAAGAGGAACTCATGCACCTCATTATCAACTTCTATAGAACTGCAACCCGGTTCTTTCTGAATGCCATATTCCTTCATCTTCGAGCGTATTCCAACTGCCTCTCTCCATTTACCGAATGATGCATACACGTTTGAGAGAAGAACATAAGTTCCAGAATCGGCGGCATCACTCTCAATCAAAATTTCAGCAACCTTTTCAGCTAGATCAAGATTTCTGTGCATCTTACAAGCACTAAGCAAAGTTCCCCAAATAACATGATCTGGTTGGATTCTCATCCGACTGATAAACTCATAAGCTTCATCCAAGCATCCGACACGACCAAGAAGGTCTACCATGCCATAGTGTTCAATTCTTGGCTCTACACTGAAAACCTTTGTCATTGACTCAAATATCTCATATCCTAGTTCCACAAGACCACCATGGCTACAAGCATTAAGAACACCAACGAAAGTTATGTGGTTAGGACTTAGACCTTGCTCAATCATTTGCTTAAACAGTTTGGCAGCTTCCCTGCTCCTCCCATGCATTGCTAATCCGGCAATCATCGAATTATAAGAGACCACATCCTTCTCCGGCATCTCATCAAAGACTTTCTTCGCTTCTTCCAAACTACCACATTTTGAGTACATATCAACAAGAGTGGAGCCGACATAAAGTATTCAGCTTAATGCCAAACCTGCTGAAATAAGAATGAATCCATCTCCCGAGCTCAAGCGCTCCCAATTGAGAACACGCAGATAGCGCACAAACAACAGTAACTTCATTCAGCGGAACCTTCTCCCCCTGCATTTCTCTGAAAAGTCCTAATGCAGCACTAGTCATTCCATTTTCAATAAGCCCGTTGATCATAGCAGTCCAGCAGGCCGTGTCCTTATCACCAACATTATCAAACAAAGTCCTTGCCTTTTCGATAAAAGACCGATCAGAATAGCAAGATATCAAAATGGTAGCGGCCACAGCATCTCTCTGCAGCATTCCATCAAAAACCTTCTCTGCATCACCAAAAACTCCACATTTCCCATAAAACTCAATCAATCTCATGGAAACAAGCCTCTCATTCCCAACTCCCAGTTTCAGAGCATGTCCATGAACCTGCCTACCTTCCTCCAAAGACAGCCCAATCCCACAAGCCTTCAAAACATAAGACATCACAACAAAATCCGGCATAATTTTCCCCTCAAGCAAGCGGGAAAATAACCGAAAACAAGCATCAGAATAGCCGGAAACAATGCTGCCACAAATGAGAGCAGTGTAATGATAAACATCAGGGGTTTGGATCGTTTCAAAGAGTTTGGAGGCATAATCAATGGAGTTCAATGTGGAGCAATGGTGAAGGAGCTTGAAGAGAAGGTGTGGGTCTTGGGATTGCCCTGTTTTGAGGATCTTGGCGTGGATTTGGTGGAGTTCTTGGATGGTTTTGCATCTCCGCAAGAGAGTGATGGTGTGGTGTTGTGAAGAAGATGATGATGTGTTCCTTTTCCGCTGAAGAGAAGCACAGTTTGAATTTGGCGGGAGAGGGATTGTGCCAACGGCTACTATGGAGGGAAGCATTTTGATTGGCTAACTAACCCACAAACCCTAGAAATTGAGTTTTTATTTATTTATTTATTTATTTATTTATTTATTTATTTATGTTTTCTAGTGGTATTTGGGATTTATTGTTGATAGATTAAAAAATTAAGAAAAAAAGAGTTCTTTCTATTTTTTTATATTTTTTAAAATGAATTCTAAAATTTATTATGTTATGTTGATAAGAAAATGTAATTCTCTAGAGAAAATTTCTTTGTATATGGAAAAATCCACATCATATTTTTATACCATTTTTCTATTTTATTTTTCATAATTTGAAGTTTGTTTTCTTGATCATTTAGTAAATAAACTTTGAAAATTAATACAACAAAAATATACATGTGTTACAACTCTATTTCTACCATTGCTATGGTAATCAAATTTGTATAGTATTAATTTATATATTTTTATGATCAACATCAGCTCATTTATAAAGTTGTACTCCCTCAACTAGTTATTTTTTACTTGTTTATTTTATTAATTCACATGGATTAAAAAAATTGGTTAAAATGAGTTAGTAATTTAAAATTTATCAAAAATTTACATTAATTTTTCAAGATTATTTTTTTAAAATATGATTTAATAAAATATATAATTGAATGTGATTTATTAGAAATTGTAGAAATACATTAAATATAAATAATAATTTTAGAAAAAATAATATTTAAAGTTTCATAAATTTTTTAAAATGGACAGGTAAAAAGGCAAAAAAAAAACTTTGAAATAGGACCATTAAAAAAAAGGCCGAAATGAATATTATCTAACCTACAAAATTTTTCTATTTATGAAATATAAACAAATTATATTAGGATGTGCATCAATATGAAATTAATTTTTTTTAACATATTTATGTCTCATTCTCTGTAAACTAAAATTCAAACCCTGATCTTCAATAGAATATAATACTTTTATACAGATGATCCAATACTAATAGATGGGTGATGACATAAGTACAGGCATCTAAAACAATGATATCTACTAAAAGAAAACAAATAAATAAAAATTGAATATTAAAAGTTGATTAATTTTTCATTAAATAATAAATAAATATTATGTAATTAAAATGCACCAAAATCAATGTGATTTTGTGTGATGACGGTGGACATTGGGTCCCACATAAGACATGGTTGTGGGTCCCATAACAAAACAGAGAGTCCATAGATCTGACCAACCTCCCCATCACGTGCCCAATATGCACCGCTAAATTTTGCACGTGATGACACACGAAATCCAATGAAAATGCATTTTGGTTTTGTCATCAACCTATGAAACCAAAGCCCATTGTGTTATTATTATTTATTTTTTATTTTGTTTATATATATCTCAATTTGTATTATTTATTTTAAAAAATCCAAAGAGCTCCGGGAGTGAGATTTTAAAAAATTATTTTTTCTAAGTTGACAATCATGAGAAATTATGATAGAATTATTTTTGACAAATTTCAAACTGTTGTATAAGTTCTTTTATTTTTATAATTTTTTCTCAAAAATATTTATCTAACGGTTGTCAAATATCTTGATTTTATTTTTTTTTATTTTTTTTGTGCTCACGTGTGATTAGGGAAGTTGGGTTTGTGTTGTTGGTAGGTAAGGAAAAAAAAGATGAAAAAGCAATTATGAGAAGAAAGAAAAATATGAGTTTGTAATTATAGTCTTGTTTTAATGGAATTATAATTTTTAAAAATTTAAAATATAATTGAGTTTAAATTGAAAGATTTAAGATATATATTATAAAAGACCCGTTTTGTATGTATATATAACAAAAGGAAAAATTACTATTTTATTTTTTATAATTTACAAATAGCAACATATCGTTTAATCTATTGTACATCAAATTTCTTATTTATGATGTTTATATTTCTCTATGGAAGTAGGTTTAAACCGAAGCTCTTATAGAAATGAGGGTGCATATATTGTAAAGCATGTATTTGTGTTCTTCGCATATTCATCTCTAACAGGTGGTTTCTTTATATTCGTCAAATATATATATATATATATATATATAATATAAATAAATAAATTCAATTTTAAACTAGTATTTCCCTTGCTATTGAATAGGGCAATTGATTTTATTTTTTATTTCCTATTTTTTGTTTCTCATATAAAGCTAATTCCATTTGTTTTCTTTTGGGGATGGTTTGTTTGGAAGATAAAGACACTAACATATGCATGCCACCAACCACCTTAATAACATTACTAACATCTTGAAAATGAATGAGGCCAAACAAGTTGGTGTGAGCAATTAAGGCCAAATAAGTTGGTATTTTTGTGTTTGTTTTTAATTAAAATTTGTAATTATTTGTTCCGAGACATTTACTTACAAGATGAAGACAAGCGAAAAATCAACTTATAGTCCACCACAAAATGTGTAAGGGGTGAAAGTTCAAAACTAATTTACTTTTGTAATATTATTCATCAATATCATTCACGCATTGTAATATTATTTGTTGATTATGATGTAAATCATCTGTAGAAAAAATAGTATTTTTTCCCATCTAAAAAGATTTATTTCTAAGATCATTAAATCACTGTAATAAAAGATTTATTCCCTATAAAATAATTAATGTTTACTGATCATGGTATGTGGATCCCTTGTGCTTGTCACTTTTAATAAAAAAAAACATTATATATATATAAAAATGATTTGGCTTGAAAACTTAACCCAACCTATGAAAGAGTATATTGAAATAAATTCAATATTTTATATGAGATAAAATATAAAAGATAAATATGAGAGTCAAAATCTAAATATAAAGAAACAAATTGAGAATACACAAAATTTTAAAATAATAATGCTGAAACTCCAAATGAAAATCTACTTTTTTTTCCTTATTACTTATCATCGACATCTTTAAGTTAGTAACTGATGCAATATCTCTAAAAGATATAATTTTTTTTGTTTTTATAATAATAATAATTATTATTATTATTATCATTATTATTATTATTATTATTATAAATATTGGGTCAATTCAATACTTACAATTAATTATAAATTTATACCATCTAAACATTATGTGCGTTACAATTAATTTACAAAATTCACTTTTTGTGGTGCCACCCTCAGTTTTATGATTAATCCATTATGGACAACTATGAATGTATTGTCATACATTACTTTATGAAATTATATATAAAGATATATATATATATATATATATATATATATATTACGTGTTTCTTTTTTTTTCTTTTTGATGATCAAACACTCCCATTTGGATTCATGGGATACAAGAAGATTTTGTGTATTAATATTATTATTATTAACTATCAAGTTGTCAACTTTTAATAAATGAGTTGGAAAAGAAATCAAAGGCTGATGTTTGTCCCCTACTTTTGCTGAATTTATGGTCCTTGATTTTGAATGACCCTTGAAAGAGACATGGTTTCCAATAGATATTTTTTGAACCCATGGTTTACGTTTTTCAATTAATATTCCAAGCATGGTACTCAATATATATATATATATATACAAAATACAAATGAGAGGGCACATCATCCCGCCACATTTTTATATTTGAAAATTTAAAAATATCTTACAGTGTCCTTACAGTGTCATTAGATTTACATTCAACGGCTATTGTCAACTTATAAACAGTACTGGATAGTGTTAAACATTATTAAATAGTAATTATATATATAGTAATTAATAGTAAATATATATAATTTTTATATAAGTATTAAATATTAAATGATGATTTAACAATTATCATCAAACGTCTTTTCAGAATATTAACTCTAAAAACATGTTGATATTTACCATATCTATCTATATATATTTTAAGATTGTGTTGGATTAAATATTAGAACATATAAACATTTCCGACATAATGAACAACTAATTCAACAAATAATTGGATTGATTTAAATTAACTCAAGCAAAACCAATATTATGATTGTGATTTTATAAAATTCAATTATATAGAATTATTATTTGTAAAGCTAACAATGTATCATTTATTTAATATATATATATATATATACTTTTTAAAATTAACATGATCAATACTTACATGTAAATATCTTCAGAAAATTTATAATCACTTCTAATGTTTGTCAAGTTATTACTCAATTAAACACTATTGCTATAAAATCACAAGCATGTATTATTAAACATTTAATCTATATTCTAAATTTGTGCCTTAATTAACTGGATATGATGTTAATTCACAAGCATATAATTTTTTTTATATAAAATAAGTAAACCAGATCAAGACATTCATAGATGCAGAATTACGCTTTTAACACATTCATGCTCTCACCTTATATGAGTTGAAGTTCAAATTCACTTTCTTAATAGAATACAAATACTCTATAAAAAAAAAAACTTGAAGCCCATAGACCAAGTAGTTGGCAAGTTAATACCAACTTACCATTTTAAATCACAGATGCTTTTGAGCATATACTAATATTATATAGGTTTGATTTATTTAAATACAAGTTGACCATTTAAAAAAGGAAAAAGGAGGAAATAGTTTAATTGTAGTGGTGATTATGAAGGCAATTTGAAGGCACTAAAATTATAATTAATAAATAATGATCCAAGTTTGTTTCATATGGTTTCAACTTTCAAGAGAAGGACACTTAATTAATATATATATATATATATATATATACATATTAATTAAAGTAGTATTAGTCAAGCATACAGTATTATCCATGAACAAACCAATGGACGCTCATATATATCATATTCTCACTACCACCGACATCATTCTTATAAATTAATACTAAGTTCTTATATATACATATAAAAATACTTTGAAATTTGAGCTATGAGTTATGATTAGTATTAATATAATTAATTTAGGAATAAACTAAACAGGCATGTACTATTAAATAATATATATGTATATATATTATGGGTATATATGACTAGAAATTAAATATCTGAGATATAATTTATAAAGCAAAACAGTGAGATTATTCACATAGTCTTAATTGACTTTTCTTTTCAATAATTAAGTGAATTATTATTTATAATATTTGAATTGCTATATATGATATTTATAAAATTATTTTTGTCCTCGTAAATAACCAAATATTGAAATTAAAATTTAAAGAATCTATATATATTTAGTTCAAGATAAAACAATTGTGGCAATGCATTTAGATAATTCTCATGTCTCAATCACAAGAATTTTATTATAGAAATACTTCCACAAAACATGAGGATATAAAGACTTATTATTCCCTTCATCTTCCCAAATTTGTGTCTAATTTTCAACCATTTGTACAAAATACTAGATTCCATTTTAAAGTTCATGAATCAATCATTTAAAGTCATCTAGTCCAATTCGAGATAAGTAATTAAATATTATTTCTCGAAAAAAAAAATCAATGGTTCATAAATGAGTATCTCTAACTTTTTGGTGTTTAGGTATTAGTTTTTGTCAAATAAAGTATAGTTCAAAGTTTATTTATTTATTTATTATCAAAGCTATATATTTGAAATTGATATATAATTAATAATTCCTGATTAAATTTATTTTTTATTTATTATTTTGTAGTAATGTTCATTTTTATCTTTGTAATTTTAAACCAGTGAATATATTTAATATATTTAGTACGGTGATCATTTTATATTTAATCTGAAACATATAATTATTCTATATCTAATAATAATAATAATATGTTTATGATGGATATATTAGGCGCTAAAAATTACAAAAATAAAAACATAAAAACAAAATACAAACACTGTATCAAATATTTTAAAAAATTAAATTAGTGAAATGAACAATGAATTATCACTATCAAAACTACATTTAAGCCAATAAATTATTATAAAATTATTATTTTTATAAAATCACTACCTTAGACATTTAAAAAACATTTATATTATTTTATATTATAAATGCACATTTTTCTCCCATCCAACAACACCAACCAATGAAAGTGGAAACCAAAATAAATATAAAATAAATTAAAAAAACACAACAAACACTCCATACAAAATTTGACCAAAACCATCAACACCAAACTTTTTCACTTAAAATATCATATATTTTTATATAGAAAAAATATTTACTTTTTTTCCCCTCTTTATCTAAAAGGAAGGAAAAACAGGGATATGTTTGGTTATGAACCAAAGAAAAGTTTAGTATTACCGACCCTAAGTTTTGACCAACTTTTTACATATATATATTTTGATAGTATTTAATTAATATAAATTTCATACAATTTAATTTTTTCCATAAAAAATAATCTCCAAGTATCAAAATAGCATTTACTATTTTTATTTGAAAAAAATCAATTTAAAATTGCCTTTTCCCATATAAACTCCTCTTATATTATGCATTTTTTACAATTTAATATATATATATATATATATATTATATAATAAAAAAATAAAATAATGTTATTCATCACAAACAACTCTTTCCATCTATATCCTGTTAGCATCAGGATATTTCTTTCCCATGGACATTGGAAGCTACCATCCTTTATTAATTCATAAATAATTAATACTTTTATTATTTTAATTATTATTTAATATAAAAAAATACAATAAAGATATCATATCTCTATATATAATACATATATATTAATCAACTAAAAACAAATAATTTAATATATTCTCTCTGTTCTTTTTAATCTGTCTGTCATGGTAATTTATATCTTCACATTTTTTTCCATATTTAATTAAAAAAAGAATTGAATATAATGTTAAAAATAATTTAAAAAAATAATAATAAATATTTCTTATATATAACATTGAATTTTTTATATAATATTTATATTATATTAAAAAAATACAAAACTCAACTAAAATAAAAAAGCGCAAATGTATTGAGTGAATAACTCCACATTCATGTCCATCCTTATGGTACGCCAATATTTTAAAAAAATAACAAAAATATATATATATATATATCTTATTGTCCTTATTTATAAAAAAAAATATACAAATTATTAATAAAAAAATAAAAATAATAATAATAATAATAATAATATTAAAATCCCATAAGGAAATGTCACACCTAACCTCATAAAAGTTATTCAACTCCTTCCCAACGCTAACGCCTGCCATTTGTGACCTTCCAACCCATTCCTTCTTCTTCTTCTTCTCTATATATACACCTCCTTCTCCCAACCTCTCATTCTCTCCTCTCTTCTTCTTCTCTCTCTAGATCTGCTCTATTTTCTCTCTCTAGAATCCATGGCGGTGGGCAATGGAACAACCAAAGAAGAAGCACTGGTGGTGAGCTTCGGAGAGATGTTGATCGACTTCGTACCAACCGCCTCCGGCGTATCCCTGGCCGAAGCTCCTGGCTTTCTCAAAGCTCCAGGCGGTGCCCCGGCCAACGTCGCCATCGCCGTCACCCGGCTTGGTGGCCGCGCCGCCTTCGTCGGAAAACTCGGTGACGATGAGTTTGGCCGTATGCTCGCCTCGATCCTCCAACAAAACGGCGTCGTTGATTCCGGCATCGTCTTCGACTCCGGCGCCCGCACTGCTTTGGCTTTCGTCACCCTCCGTGCCGACGGCGAGCGTGAGTTCATGTTCTATCGGAACCCTAGCGCCGACATGCTCCTCACCGAGGCCGAGCTCGATCGAGATCTCATTTCTAGGGTTTCATTCGTTCCCCTTTTCTAACCTTTTTCCATGCAATAATTTTTTTTTAATTTTTTTTATATTTGTGGTTTTATTTGGGTGATAATTTATATGTTCATAAAGATCTGATTTTTTTTTTCAATTTATTATTATTAATTTTTTTTTTGATATAATTATTTTTAGATGTCGATCATGAGAAAGATAATTGCATGTAGACAAGCATTAAATTGTTTAACTTATTTTGTTTGTAAATGTGTGGACGAAATTTCGCTTTATTTTTGTTTTTATCTATTTATTTATTTATTTATTTTAGCTTTAAGACATTTATTTATTTATTGATATTGATATTTGAAATTATGTATATATAAATAATTGAAGGTTCTTTTCACATAAGACCTTTCTTGAAGTTTTTCTTCCACAAACTTTGCTTCAAAGAACAGTTATTTTAGTTATTTTATCCTTTTGTTTGTAGACAAATATTAATAGTGAAAGAGAACCTTTTTTTTTTCTTTTGAAATTTCTAGTTTTGTTTTATTTCTATAGAGCAAATCTTGATTATTTTTTCCTAATTTATTGTTATTGTTTTAGGTTTTCAAATTGTTTAACCCACAAAATACTTTTAGTTTTGCTTCTTTTTTAAAAAATTAACATTGGCCTTTACTTTAAAAGTAAATTATTAAAGGTACCTTCATATCACATGAAGACCTTTCTTTAAGTTTCTCTTTCACAAACTTTGCTTCAAAAATATCTATTTTACCCACCTTTCACGGGTCCCTTCTCAATTATTTTGTTTCCTTCCAATATATATATATATATATATATATATTTCAAAAAAAAAAAATCTAGAATAAAAAGTAGTCAAAACCCATCCTAAAAAAAACCTTATATATATAATTGTTTTTACATATATACCCCTAATTAAGAACTTCAGCAAGACTCTTTCAAGTTGGTCAACAGAAAACACAAGTTTTGCTTTCTCCAAGAACTCTTTTATTATTATTATTATGATTCGTTGAATTAAATGATTCTTATCCTCAAACAATTCATCAATTAATAATAATAATAATAATAATAATAATTGTTATATTGATTCATGTTTATCTGATTCACAGGCTGCAATCTTCCATTATGGATCCATAAGCTTGATCACAGAGCCTTGCAGATCAGCCCATTTAAGAGCAATGGAGATTGCAAAAGAAGCAGGTGCATTACTCTCATATGACCCGAATCTTCGTCTTCCTCTCTGGCCATCGCCGGAGGAAGCACGTGACCAGATCATGAGCATTTGGGACCAAGCCGACATCATAAAGGTCAGTGATGTTGAGCTTGAGTTCCTCACCGGAGAAAACTCCGTTGAAGATGATGTTGCCATGAAACTATGGAGACCAACACTCAAGCTTCTTTTAATAACTTTAGGTGACAAAGGATGCAAATACTACACTAAGGTGACTAAAATTTCATTGGTTCAATGCAATTGACTCAATCTAAAAGCATTTACTGAGTTTATCATGTAACAGGATTTCCGGGGAATGGTTGAGAGCATTCAGGTTAAAGCAGTGGACACGACCGGTGCGGGCGACGCATTTGTCGGAGCTATGCTCCGTAGGATTGTTACTGATCAATCCGCATTGCAAGTGAGTCAAACACGATGAATAAACGGCATTGTCACTAAATTCTAATGCAATTATGTGATGACTTTTTAATTGCAGGATGAGAAGAAACTTAGAGAAATACTGAGATTTGCTAATGCATGCGGAGCCATAACTACGACTAAAAAAGGCGCAATTCCTGCTCTGCCGAATGAAGCAGAAGCTCAGGAGTTCCTCCAAAGAGTCTGAGACTCTCTTCTAAGTTATCAGCTTGTGTTGTTGTACTTTGATTCAGGAATGTTTTTTTCGTGTTTTTTGTTTTTGTATTCGTTGCAAGCAAAGTGAATGTGATTGTAATAAAACTTTTGCAATGGTCATTAAAAGTTTAGCCAGAATGAAGAAATTATTCATCGAAAAGAAATACTCTCTATAACACAATGGCTTGTGGATAACATTCACTAACCTCCATCCTCAGGTGCATCCATACTCGCCTGCAACTCTCGAGCTTTGCTGATATGCAGGTGAGAAACATTTCCGCCCATGGCTCTTTATCCGCTCTCTGACTCAGTTCGTACGGCACGGTGAAACTAAACAATGGGAAAAAATCACCAGATTACAAAAGTGAAATTTTAGATATTAAATATCAAAGTCATATTCATGTGAATATAAAAGATCAAAGTCATATTCATGGTGGATCTGGCGCATTTAAGTGAACCAGTGAACAGGATAAACATTGTGGGCATATCCAGCAGGATGAATCAGACAGTGGACTAAATTATGGAACTGGAAAGTGACTTTGCAAGGCAATCAGAGTCAATGCAAAGAGCAGGCATGATATTTATGTAAGCAAAGGCTGGTCCATGACAGCGAAGCTTCGGAAAGTCAGTAATTTGTGGCCCTTAATCCTACGATAAAAAATTTCAGCAGCTAAAAACACGAGTATTTAATGTTCCATTCGTCATAAATATTTTCAAATGATAAATTGGCTGTGACAGGCAACCTTCGGCTTTAATGCTTACGATAAATTTGATACTTGAGTCGGAAGTTATGTAATTAGTTTATGAGACTAAGAAAAATAGAGCGAACAACTTTGATAGGAGAAGTTAAAACAGGAAGACAATATGATGAGGGGGGTTTACCTCATTAATTCTTCCTCGGAAGATTTTCTGCCAGATGCTTCTTTTCTGAAAATATTAGCAGAAGATTTTTAAGGACATTAATGAAATGACATTTGTATTTAAAATAGAACCAGAAAGTGATAAACCTGCGGACTAGAATCTTGTAAATGTGAAGATACTTTGTAGAGAGATTGTACACAGCATCAGCGACATGGTCTTTGCTGAACAAGTATACAACAGGATAACCAAGAAGCCATCTGCAGAAAAGAATAAATTTAAGAGGCAAAAGTTTACAAATTATCATTCTGATGTGAGAAGGCATGCTTATGAATCAGTGATATCTTGCTAATATATATAAAAAAACCAGAAATCTTTATAGTCTAGAACATTATTTCTGACTGTCAAATTGAATACCAATTAATTTATGAAAATAAGCAGAAAACTACTCCTTGGTGATGAAACCCATTCTATTGTCAAACCACACTTAATACTCATTATACTCATTATATCGCAAAATGAAACTTTTACACAATTATTTATAGGCCTTGAAACTGCCTATGTTTTATTATCACATTGATATGTGACATCAAAAGAGTCAAAGGGCAAAAATTGGCATTCACGAATGATTAAACCAACTCAAATATGAATACTAAAGTCAATTGGCATCCACACAACTGACACAAGGGAACCGACTGAAACAAAAAAACTGAATATGCTCAATTTTCTGCATGTCAACTTGATTGATGTCGATAGCAACTCAGTTATAATTTGAATAGACAATATAAAAAAAAATACCAACAGTCATAACAGATAATTAATTAGAGTAATAGATCCAAGAATTTAATGTTCTTTCACACATATGCCTATGCAAACAAATGCAATAGTTTCACAGAGGAGCATTGCTTTACCCATTCAGTGTCGGTAGGGTGATCTTAGTATCTTTCACAATGTCACTCAGATCAATAGGCTCAGAGGATTCAAAACCAAAGCTCTCACCAGCATTTGTGTAACCGTGAGGATCACAATCTGAAGATTTGACCTTTGGTGTAGAAATAGGAGCGTTTGGAAGTGAAGGTCCTGCATTGTCTTCATTAGAGGGTAATAGTGAAGCAAATTTCTTCTGAATCGCTACAAGTTCTAATGTAGCTGCATTTTGCTCAGAATGCAATATCATCTGCAATGAGCAATAAAGAGTCACCAAAAGAAAAACAATATATGAACATTTCATTTTCCGATTGGTTCTAGTTTGAAACCTTGGGAGGATCTTGTTCAAGGTCTACAAAGAAAAGCTGTGGCTGAAAGTTTAGACTTAACGAGGTATGTTCGGCAAGTCCTTTAACATGTATTATATATATCATGTCTTCTATGACCATGATCTTTAGTTGGAGGAAAATGGTCGTCTCCTGTAAATCAAGCACAAGACCTATCAACCCTTCTAGCTGATGGAAATCAATCAAAAGTGTCGAACAAAAATAAAATAACATAGAAAGTGAAGCAAGACAACAGTTCACAAGCTGAAACATTCTACTGCTTCTGTGCATGCCATTTAATGACTAGCAGATTACAAGCATCTATGAATTTGTCGATGTGTGATTAAGAATATCTCTTGTAGTCTACTCTATAAGCTCCAACTTTTATGTTTTAATGCTGATGTCAAGAATGAATTAGTGTTCTAAGGCCACTAGATGTATTAAAAGCAACTATAAAAACATGTTGACAAGAAATGCAGACAATTTTATGTATGGCATGCATCCTTGTGCTGAATGCACAATCATGGTAACAGAAAACTTCAATCCAAAATAAAGCAATCAATTTGATTTAAGTCATTGGAAGACTACAAGAGCTCCTAACAAGGTAGTTATTGCAGAATGAAAATTCAAAATCCTTCGACAACTTCATTTCATTCAGCAACACCATGTTGATTTAATTGGAGGTTGCTATACGTTAATTGCAATAATACAGCGTCAGACAAAAACTTATGAACCTGTCCAAACAGGTGGCTTAAAACTAAGTTCCTAAAAGAAGGAATAGGCTTTCAGAAGAAAACACTACTTGACAAGGCATGAAGCATAAATAACAGATAATTTCAAGAGGTGCAGGCAGAACTGGAACCGATTATTCACAAGTAAAATACTACTCCCACTACAATCATGCTAAACAACAATACAAGGATGCAACTTTTCACCAAAGCAAGCAAAGAGAGGCACAGAAGCAAACTTAATAACAAGTGAAACATTGATCATTCTGCTAAAAAAATGGATTTAAAGACCTTGCGAGCTAAATGTAACAGTGCACAGAGATGTTCTCCTAGCTCCGGCATCTTCCCACCATAATCCACCATCACCACAGGCCTCAATCCAGTGAGCAAAGACAAGATATCTGTCACCAAAATCTATTCAACATCACACACCCAAAGTTATCAAAGTCCATTTTTTGCACATCAAACACAAAATTCAAGACTTTTTTTTGGTATTCTACTTAGCATTCAAAACCTCACAGTCACAGATCAAGCACAAAATCACCAATCATTTTCTTTCTACAACTCCACAGCATCACATAACAAACCTATGCATACCAGAACTGGAATCAAATTCGATTTAAAGAAATCCTACAACCAAACAACTCCAAAAAACCAAAAATTACATAGAAAAAAAAAAATAAAGCAAAATTTAAATGAAGATGATGAAGAAGAAGGAGACCTATCTCCAGACGGCGCTTGGCGGAAGACCTCAAGCGCCATTTGATGCGAGATAAGCAATCATCCAAGGCCCTGAGAACCTCCTCCGAATCCCCAAACTCCATTTTTGGAAATCAAATTGCAGATGTCCAAGAAATTTTCCTGCTCTTCTTTGGTTGAAATCAGTTCGCAAAACCTCCACTGATTGAAAATTAATTTGTTATTTATATTTTGAGAAAATTCATAATTCCATATATATCCTTCAAAATAGTTTTTTTTTTATTTTTATTAAAAAAATAAAAAAATAAAAAAATAATAGGGCGAAGAAAACAAAATCCACTAATCATATAATACTTTCAGAAAAAAAAAACACATAAAAGATGTATAACAAACTCGGTGGCTCTATTTCAGATATTACATAAATTGAAAAAAATAAACATATAAATGATTTTAAATATCAAGGTTTGAGAAGATAAAAAACAAGAATAAAAATTTTATTTCATTCTCAGTGTTAAAATCAACTTAAAAATTTTCTTAAAAATAATTATCCTTGTTATTTATAGGAAAGGTATATGCTTATTTTGAATGATTTTTACACTGTAATATTTATAAATATATAAATTAGTATCTTCTTCACTAGCATTTAAAATTTTTTATTTTATATACTCTTGGAAAAAGTTTAATTTCACTCACTAAACTTTATGCTCCGATAAAAATTAGATTTTTTTAATTAAAAAACATCATTTTATAATCTAAAACTATAAATTTGAATTAACAAAAAATTCTATTTTTAGTATTTATAAATTACACCTATTTTATTCCTCTATTAACCTCAGCATTTTCCTCCCTATCTTTTTAAACATTTTCCCGTTCTTAAATATGATTGCATTTATTTATTTATTTATTACAATCAAATAGGTTTAAATCCATAAAAAAAGAATTCCACAAATTTTTTCCTTATTTAAAAATTTTTATATAATTTTTAAAATTAGACTTTTTTTTTCATGGTTTACAACTTTACATGTTAAAAATCTTTTTTTTTTTAAAAAAAATAATTTATGTTATTTTTAATAATAAATAAATTATTGAATAATTCGTAATTATAAATGCTGAGCATTCATCGAGTGCTCTTCGGGAGACGCCGGAGCGATCGCGAGCAGCAAGCGAGAAGATGGGGATCGCCGCCGCCGCCGCCGCCGCCAAGCACCTCCTCCTCCTTCTCCTCATCTCCATTGCTCCTCTAGCGCTGGCCGATCAGCTGAGCCCCAAGGAGTGCGAGGATCTTGGCTTCACTGGCCTCGCCCTCTGCTCCGATTGCAACACCTTCGCCGAGTACGTTAAGAACGATCATGGTATCATCGTCATCTGATCCCTCTCTTAATTTACCATTTTTCTGGATTGATTTCGGTTTGCAGGATCTAGTCTTGTTTCTGATGTTGAATTTCTAGGGTAAACTTGTATTCTCTTTGGATCTCGAGATGAATTTTTCATTTTTTTCCCCTTAATTTTTGGTTGATTCTTGGGTTCTTTCTACGGCTTTGTATGCTTTGGTGATGCTGCTGGTGCTTTACTGATTGAATTCATAGTTAACGTAGAGAAAATTTATGTGAATTTAAAGTTAGTGAGGTTTATTGAAAACTCTGATTTATCAACTTCTAAAAAGCATAAGATTTTCTTGAAGATGAGAAAGCTATCAATTAAAGTTGAAAGTTGTTGGTGTTTTACTATGTTGTGGCCACAATGTTGATGATCTTGACAATGTGTTATAAACTATTAATGAATTGAAGTGAAATTAGTGTATAAAGAGCCTTCATAAAATTTTAAGAGTTGAAGCCCTTCCACCAAAATAAAAAAGAGAAAGGAAAAAATAAAGCCACCTGTGTCTATTCTTTGTTGATACCGTTTGAGGTGTTTAGGCCTATTTAGACCATTGGAGGAAGTAAGCTGGTAAAAGCATTGATGGAAATTTACTACTACAAGAGGATTAAACTGATGAAACAGGCATAAGTCTTGCCAACATGAACTTTTTCTTTGCTTTCTTATTTTAGCTGTAGAAGCTGTTCAATAAGTTTGAAGGGAGGTTGCGGGCTGCAAAGCATTGCCACCTATTTCAGTCTTTGCTAAAAAGTTTATGTAAACATCAACAGTTAATCCTATTGGTTTTGTTCTTCTGATTTATTTGTCTCATTGCCTGCTTTTTAATGTTCAAAAAGCATGCATTGATTCTCAGCATTAGAAAGTTTGGTTTTGGATTTTGAGGTCTCCAATGTCGATGTTTTTACACATAAAAGTAAAATGTTGTTGTTAATGTTTATACACTATATTGGTTGCAGAACTGGTATCTGACTGCCGAAAATGTTGCACAGACGATTCGGATGACTCCATGAGTAAGGTATGATATTTTATTATTTTTCTGTTCACAATTGAAGATTTTTTGGTGAAAGGTAAAATCATGCTAACTAACTTTCAGTAATATTCCACCTCGGGAATCTCTTACGATTTATGTATTAGTTTTCCAAGCCATTGAAATGTTACAGATTCAAATATGATAAATATGATACTCCATTTGCATGCACCTTCACCATTATCGTTGTAAAGAACACATTGTAGTAATATGGTGTTGGCTATGAAGCATAACCTTGATTATGGATGGCATCAGTAAGGAAATGATGGTGTCAGATTCCTTGTAGAAAGAAAAAGGCCTTTTCAAGAACATGATCTCAATACACTGAGGGGCACCTACTTGAGTATGACTCATTTTGCCATAGATCAAGCATTGTATATTCATCATTCATGTGAAACATTGTTCCAAGGTTTCCAAGGTTTCTACAACCATACTGAAAAGTCATTATGCTGCATTGCAGATATTGAAGTAATATAAAGAGTAACAGAGATTTGCTGTCATATAAAGTAATACAACTGTATGTAACGCATAAAGAGTTTTCATCTTCTCTAAACATTATGATATTTGGATGAAATATAAATCAAAATAAGTGGTCCATCCTCTAGTAGAGTACTTGCAGCTGTGCATCTACCTTTCCTTGGCATCAGCGATATTGAGCGATCTCTCTGAAAAGCACAATATTCCATTTTAAAGATGCTAGTATACTCCTAAACTTGGGTGTGTTTGCAGGTTACATTTTCTGGCGCAATTTTGGAGATATGCATGAGAAAATTGGTTTTCTATCCTGAAATAGTGGGATTCATTGAGGAAGACAAAGATGAATTTCCATCTGTGAAAGTTCAATATGTGTACGGTTCTCCCCCAAAACTACTAATGCTGGGTGATGATGGTTTTCAAAATGAAAGCATAAGGTCAGTCTTTTAAATTTCAAACCAATGATTTCATTTTCTAAGTCAGTGAATTCAGCATGGTGCTCATTTTTTTCTGAATGCCCTTTTAACTTGAGAGTGCTTGGGTTTCTTTTATTGCCAAATCCTGATATAGTTGTACTTTTTGGACAACTAATTATAGCATGTGAGATTATTGAGATATCTTCAAATGTTAAATTATTTTGATGACCTGGGACTGTCTGATGATTGAATATGCAGGGCCATTCAAGCAATGATCAGTTAGCATATCAGTACACGCATAAGACATTAAAAAATTATGGCATTTAGACACTTTAAGCAGCTGGGATGGTTAGTACGAGAGTATCCATAACAATTTAATGATGTGCTATCATATATGATGAGAAGCACTTGAACATATTACTAGACCAGTGAAAACATAAAATTCTGTTTGCACCTTAACAAGCAGTCATTTGTAGCGCCTTGAGAATTCAAATTAGGTTTAGATGATTCAAGACTAGTGAACACAAGATTTAAATGTTACTATGGGAAGCTAAATCATGTCATTTGGCCTAGGAATGGGTGAAGAAATTTACCTTCTTCCCAGTAAGACATGGCGTGAAATCTAACTGGACCATTTAAAGTTCAACATTATTCAACTTTATCAACTTGTTCAGATCTTGGACATTTTTATTCTGCCCAGACCTGCTTCCAGAAGAAGTCCCAAGCTAAACATGATTCTACATTACTTCTGCTATCTCACTCACACCGATAATTTAAGATTGATATGGATGAGATCAGCAAAAGATATCAAATTTGTAATATACCATGCTTCCAAACATCGAATGTTTTTTTGTGGATTGACATTAATTTATGATTCAAAATATATTATGATATTTGTACCCCACCTGAAGTCATTTTAGAGATGGTGTTTTCTGTCAAGTCTTGTTTTTTTTTTTTTCCTCCTGATCTATTGCATGTGCTCATCATAATGCATTGAATAACAGAATCGACAACTGGAAACGGGAAAACATTCGGCGATTCCTGAAGGAGAAGGTGAAGCCTGATCTATCAGCAAACTGATAAACCCCATCAGGTTCCTGCTTTACAACAACAACAACATTCAGATGTGCTGTATCTTTTTCTAGATTGTTAATTTTCTTAATTTGGTCTCATAAACCACAAGATCAAAATAAAAATTATTATTGTTATTGTACTTGGATTAATTTAGTTGCTACTTTCTATTTCTTTGGAGACTGAAAAAAATCAGTTGCTTTATGTTCAAAACCCTCTTCTAACCAGCCTAACATTTTATTTGGTTGTCTATTCTCTACCCTTGGTGTGCCAGAAAGGCCGTTACTCTATCTACATTCAACTATAACACTGCATGCATTTAATCCTTACCAACAACACTCTTGTTTGTGCGAGATTTTGTAGACTTGGTTGCCCAGCTATGTTTGAAAACATGGTGTCATGTCTACATAATTGTGCTGACCAACTGCTGAGGTGATATAGCATCATAAATAGCAGCATTTGTTGCATTGTATGGCGGTTTTCTATTCACAAAGGTGAAGTACTGTATAGACATTTACAATTTCTCTTAAAATTGCAAGCTGCCTGGATCTGTTTTCCCTCACATTGTTTGGAGTATCATTTAAACCAAGAACATGCTTAAGCAGAGCACCATTTGAATGCACAGGATAAGTTTCTGTACTAATTTGTTTATTGCTTAGCTACATATATTTTTAACGTACCAATATGTGGTTTTCTTTTTGTACAAAAAGGTGGTGCTAGATGGTCTAGAACTTCTTTACATGAAATGTTTGTTCAATTTGTGCTAAGAAATTATTTATTTTTTATTTATTTATTTATTTTATGTTGTGAAAGCACTAGTTTAATTGGTTTTACAAATGAATAGATTAATTCATTCTTCCCCAGGCGAAGCAGAGCATTAAAGGAGATACACCATATCAGAAGTACAGAAGGTAATGCTTTGGAAAAACACCATTGCTTTTATTTACAGCCATATATGATAATTGCACTGAGTGTACTCATTGTACTCTTGTACAAATTTTCAGTAGACCAAGACTGCCATGTTCTCATTGCTCTGAATCTATAGCTTAATTTAAATTTCTAGTCAGGATTATAAGATGAATAGTTAGAATCTATGGTAATAATAGATAGTAATAGTAACACTCCCATGTTTGTTAAAAAATAAAATAAAAATAAAGTAAAGATATTTATTTATTTATTACTGTGAAATAAAATGAAATGTCATATGCTTGTCTCTAAGGAACACCATGAAGGTTGTAGCTTGTATGCTTTGTGGGAGCCCATAAGTCTGCTCCATTGCTTTGTGACAAGCTCTGAGTTGCAGTAATTGGCATCAAGCACAATCCTCTCCTTCTCAGGCTATATTTTTCATCCTGTTCATTAATAGTCATAGATTTATTTATTTATTTATTTTCAAGGCCAAAAATTTAAAAAAAAATAGTTGAATTAAAAAGTTGCATTGAAGGTTTATTTCACATACTTGTGTGTTGTTTTGCATTGTTGGAGTTCCAATATAAGGAGCACTTAACACCTAAAAAAAGATAATTTAAATAAATTATAGTAAGTTAATAAATAAATAATTAATTAATTTAAAAAGGGAAAAATAAAAAGAAATGTTAATATTGAAGGATGAGATAAAGAAATTAAACCTGCAGTTGTTCATGAAGGAATCTTATGTATCCAGTGGCCTCTGAAAGAACTGATGCAGTATCCGTCTATTGTTTCTCAAAAATTAAAATAAAAATTAATACATCAATACAACAAATATAGCCACATATATCTTGCATGAAACGTACTATATATATATTGATTAAAATTAAAAAAAATCAGAATATCATTGTACTAAACAACCATCTCCTCTCAAAAAAAAAATCAAGAGTTTTTAATGGTTTTTAAAATATAGAATAATTTCACGTAAAAACAAATAAATAAATAAAAAAAGAAAAGAAAAGTCATTAAGAAGGAACTATAGAGAAAGAAAAGAAAGAGAAGATACCTTCCCAAATGGTGAGACCAACTGCTGCAGAGCTGCCACTCTTTCCCCAAATTTATCATTCTTCTCCTGCTTCACCATTTCATCATCATCATCATCATCATCACCATCATCAATACATATAAGAGTGAGAGAGAGAGAGAGCAATATAGAAACTAACTTTGGAGGAGATGGGCTTATGGAAAGAACCATCATGAAGAGTAGTAGTAGTGGTAGTAGTAGTTCCTGTTTTGAGCTTCTTATTACTAGTACTATTTCCATTGTTGCTGTTGGTGTTGTTGTTGGTGGTGTTGTTGTAGAGATGATAATCATGAGGTTCTCTTCTCCTTTGCTGCTCTCCTACTTCAGCCATCATCATCATCCTCTTCTTATCATATGCTTATCTTTCCACCAAAAACAAATGAATCCTTCTTCTTCTTAACAATCTCTGAAGTTGAAACTGGAACTGGAACTGAAACTGGAGTTTACTTGGAAGTTCACTTACAATAACTTAAGGAACTCTACTCTTCTTTCTTTATCTTGTTGGGTTGAAGGGGGGTTTTAAAAAGTGGGAAGAGAATGAAGAGGGGGTTGTGTCTGAAGGCTGTTTTTGTGATAAAATGAAAAATAATAATAATAATAATTTAGTTGAGACACTTGTGCTAAAATGGAAGTAGACTTCCAAAACCCGGAAGTGTGACAGCTAATACACAGCCAATTTGGTAGGGCCCATGGGCCCACTTATGACGTACACTTCTCTCTTTTCAACCATGGTTATTTCCTTTGGTCAACTTAACCCAACCATGGTTTAGCTTATTATCTTCTTTTCTTTTTATTTCTCTCTATTTTCCCTTTTCTTTATTTTTTTTTATTTTTAAATAAAAGAATCCCTTTTTTTCAATTGGTCTTTATTCTCTTAAAATGTTTATTTATTTTTTTATAAATGCTTGGGAAGGGAATTAAATACTAGCTTTTTTTTTTAATCAGTATGAGTGGTTAAAATGTTTAATAATTAGTATGGATTTAATTTATTTTTATTTTACTTTGTTTACAGATAATTTTTTTTGTATAAATTATTATTTTGTTATGGTATAACAAACAGAAATAATCACATTATTGCATCATCATAAACATATTTCTATGCTCTTTTTAAATATTATTAATATATATATATATATATATATATGTTGCATGGTTGGGAACTTTCAAGTTTGATTGATTTGGATTAATGATAAAAAAAAAAGTACTTTTTTATACTAATAAATCAAGCACCAATAAAAATGACAAAAAAAAAATGAAATTTCAAGGGTCAGATCATGTACTAAATTATTCTTTGAATAATTCCCTACCACCCTCAAATTAATCAAAACCTCATAAAAATTTCATTTTAGTTTTTTTTTAAAAAATCATTTTTAATTTCAAAAAAAAAATTCTATTTGTAAGCTCGGGTGGGCCCCAGAATCGTTCCTGATTTCCGGACTTTGATTTGTACTATGCTTTTGTTTTTCCAACTTCTTTTTATTATTTGACCCCTATGTTTTTCTTTTGTTTGCCTATTTATTTTCATTTATACCCCTAGAAAAACTTTTAATTGCAATGACCCATCCATAATGTACATATACACCTTTTAGATTTTACCAATATATTGATCCATTTTGGAATTTGATGCCCCCGAGCAGCCCACAGTAAATTTGACTCAATTATTTAATAAACAAATATATTTAGCACAATGGATTAGTATTTAATATTTTATTATTTCCATTTGACATGTAATAATATATATATATATATATATATTGTAAATACATTAACTTTGATATTATTACATAGATGGTATAAAATCAATAATTTCATAAATATATTTTTTTAAATAATATCGATAAATTATGGATTCTAAACTTCCATCTTTAAATTGAACCAAAATATACATCTTTTTTCATAAAATATATGTGTCAGGGTCTTATAAACATAAAATTATTATATAAATACATCTGTAACTATATTTTTTATAAATTAAATTTTAAATTTTTCATTAATAAAACATAAATATTTTATATAAAAAACTCGATACCTGCAAATTAAGAGAAAATAAAATTTTCTCGCTCAATTACCTCTTAAAAAAATGGGATGGAATAGTTTTTCACAGTGAATAATATAATCAAGACACTGTTCAGTCAAATTGGTTAGATATGACTCATATGCATATATATATATATATATATTATGTTAATAATGTGCGAAATATTTAATAAAAATTTTATATATTATTATTATTATTATTAAAGGATTTGAATGAGAGGGTAAGGGTGGGGTCCAGTAGGCAGCAAAGTCCAACCATAGCAGGTATGTTTTGTGTTTCATTGTTTCATTTTATTCAATGTTTTTTGGTCCCATTCTCTTTCTTTCAAATGGGTCCACACGCTTGCTTTCCTTCCTACCTGCTTATTTTTAGCATCTATTCCCTAATTAATCCCTGATAACAACGTCACCATTTCTTTTCATTTTAAATAAATCTTCTTTAAAAAATAATAAATTATATATATATATTTTTTAAGATTTCGAATACTGTATAAAAAATACCTCTAGTTCTTTTTTTAAATTTCGTCCGTTGTCGACTTTATCAAAATAATAATAATAATAATAATAATAATAATAATAATAATGTGTTTTCAAACCAAAAAGAAAAGATGAACAAAAATTATTTGTCTAAAAGACTTGATGATTTGATTAATTACAAGTCATTCATTGTCACATGACATACACTAATCATCGCCATGAAATACGCGGTTAATTGAAACTTTAATTTCTAATAAAAATATTTTAAAAAAAACACAATGCTTTTGTTTTTAATTTCTTAATAATCAATTTGATCTTTATTTTTATATTAAAAAAAAAAAAACCACTAGTTGTAAGTCTGAAAAAGAAGAAACATAAGAAAAGAAAGATACCATCATGTGAATGGGCTAAATGAATAAAACTAAAAAGAGGACATGAACTTGTTGTCTCTATATATATAGTTTTTCTTTCTATCTTGGAATAGAAAACACATCAAATGCATCATTGTTGGCATTTTTTCATCAATGAAATGAAAGACACCAGAAAGGTACAACAACAAATGGTGGTCCACTTTTCAATATATAAATATATATATATTTTATATATGTACATATATATATTTATAGTATGAAAAAGCTTGTTAGGGTTTCAGGTAGAGAGAGTTTTAATATTTATGAGTCCATCTAATAACCCCAACCAAACTTAGTACCTGGTTGAATATAAATATGACTCATGATATATTTATGTGTGTGTATAAATTTTAATATTTTAAGATGAGACATTTTATAATTTTTATTCTTATAATATAATTTAGACAAATAATATATTTTAACAAGTGAAGTGCTCGTAAAAAAGACAAAGTACGGAAATAATACACCAGCTACGATAGCTTAACAAATATTATTGATGAACAATATTAATAAACAAATAAAATATCAATTACAACATTATTAACCTTAATATCTCCAAATTAATTAATTGGAAGGAGCACCATGAGCATTTTATGCAGTTTAAAAACTAAAAACTATGGAGAGAGAGTAGGCTACTTAGATTTTATATATATTTTGCACTTATTAAAAAAAAAGGAAAATTAAATTATCAAATGAGAAACTGCACACTGATAAGAACACTTGCAATTAACATGGAGAGGTGAAGAAGATGTTCTGTATTTACACTTCCAAGAAATTGATTGATTCTTTGTTAGTTTATAACTAAAATAAACTTCCAAGAATTCAGTGGAATCCCTTGAAATTTAAGGGAAGAGAGAAACATGGAAAGCATTTGATTCAAGCCTGACAGATTCAGATATAAATGAAGGGAAAGCGAAAACGAAAAAAAGAAAAAAGAGAGGAACCCGAAAAGCTTCGCCACGGGAAGAGCATGCTTTCACCTTCTTCGGTTTTTTTCAGTAGAATCTGAAGGCTTTCGGAAATTATTAAACCTGTGTGTCAAAAGAGTAAAATTCAGTATTATGTATTCAGAGATCATGCTTCGGATCTTGCACAATTAAATTTCTACCTGACGCCTCCGCCGGCTTTGTACAATGTAGCATGCCCGCACTATCACGTAGCACGGCAGTAAAAATCCCAGAAACTGAAGAAGAGACACCTAAATAATCCACATGACGAAGACGACGAGAATAAACTCGTGTTTTAGATTTAACTATGCAGATTATGATACGAATTTTAAGATACGATAAATGAGCATATGGATGTAACTCACATTGAAGAAAGGTGATATATCTTGAACCATCCCTGAGTCGACAATGACCATGAGAATGTGGCGCACAAGCAGCAGTAGCATTAACTGCAAGCAATGATCTTAAATGTAATGGAATTTCCATGGTGATTGAGAAATGAATAATAGGTTGATTCGAAAGTTGTCCATACAATGAGAGCAACAGTTCGGCAACAATATATGCCACTGGAGCTTGCAGCTGCGTAATTTTCATATTCTGCACGAAGGAACTCCTGCTCTGCAGCGGCAATGGCTAGATAATGAGGATTGTTAAGGTCGATCCCAGTGGCCCAGTTTTGTCTGTCAAAAAGTTAGAAGGATAACTCCAATGAGTTGTTACGCAAAAGAAGCATGATAAAACTGTGAAAGTTCAGTCCAAAAGTATTCATGCTGGCATATAGACAACAAAATTTAGCATTTTTTACACAGTAACTACAAGCATGTAGTAAAAAAACATTCTCAAATAGAAGTGAAAATTGTCAGCTAATCTTCACTATAACATGAATTCAAGTGAAGTTTTGAGTTGCCTTTTGAAATAAAGGAATAGATAAGTTAGACATAAAACAAAAATGAGTGGAATCAAGAAACAAACAACAATATGAGAAACACCTCAGCTTTAAATAATTTGTAGCACATGATGATGAACACAAGGAACTATCACCTAAGATCAAGAGCAAACAGGACTGCTGGTAGATCAACAGAAGGTTCGATCACAAACTTAAAACGGTGGTTGAGTAGTGAGTGCCTTTTTTCCCCTATAATAGTAACTAATTACATCAACCAGAATTCATCGAAACAAAAGGTTTAAGCAAGATGAAAATTTCTCCGGATACCAAGCAAATCCAAAACAGGTTTTAGTTTTAAGTCTTCTGATTTGGAGAAATTTTCATCTTGCACAGGAATTTCTAAGGATAGCATTGCCTCCAAAGAATATAATAGAAAGTAACCATGACAGCAGAAGTTATATTTGGTTTGATGAATCAAAACTTCAAAAAGGAGGAATTCAACTCCTTGAAGAATAAATATGTATCCTCTCAGTGACCATAAAAAGGTGCTACTCAAGCTAGCACTTTCCTGGTCCACAGCATAAAATCAATGGCTCTTACAACACAAAACAATTTGAAACCTCCTACCACACAAATTTCTCTATCAATGACATATTTAACAACATACCCTTCAATCTTCAGTAAACAGGAAAACAAATGGAAAAAAGTAAATACAACACTAATCTAAAATCTTTAACTAAATATCATAGAAAAGATCCATGGCAAACACACTCAAGATTATACAATACATTTAGTTTGCATTACTAATGAGCCTTGGACTTTCACAAAAGGCTTCACAGGCTTCACAACGGATCAGTTTGACATCATTGACTTTTACAAAAGGCCATTCAAGTTTTCTAACAGTTGACAGTTATTGCATGAAAGTAAATGTGCCAGCTGTCACTTTATACACCAAACATCAAGACCATGTAACTTAATTATGTAAAAGTTAATATTCTGGAGACCAACTCATTTGCAACTACTAGCATGCTTGATTTAGTAATTTAATTGCCTACAGGAAAAAATTTAAGGTTAAGGAAAACCTTATGCAAAACAGTCAATTAAAGCAAATTTCCCAACAAAAAATTGCCCTTACAAAATTTTAACCATGCATGAATGATTAAACATATTAAAAAGAAAAAAGTTTCAGCTTTCTTGCAGTATTTCCTCTAGCGCAAAAATAGATTCAAATGGTCATAAAGATTATTAGCAACACCTGATATCAATGGCCATCACATCTGAAGTGGCCCTGCTTGGAGGGACGGAGTAGTTTGGGGTATATACCTATGTGAGAGAAAAAGTTGTAGATATAAAATAAGGACATTGAAAAGGAAAGAGCATAAGAAGGAAACAAGATAATGCAAACAATTTTAACGGAAAACAAAATGAAACCATTGATGAAGCAATGATAAGTTAATCATGTAGCATAATTAGATGAACAAAATTTCTTTTAGATAAGATTGTTGATCATCCATGGAAGGCTCAAGCAGCTAAGACCATCTCCTACCCAACAAGTAGATTACTAACATATGGATAAGATAAATTTCTCATGCAGAAGTAGGTTGACTCACACAACTTTTACATCCTGTTGGCTGTCATGAAACAGTACATAGGTTTTCATAGTTTAACTACTACAAGATACTCTACATTAATTCATAATGAGTTCCCTTTTTAACTCCTAACAGCTAATTTGCCTAAACCAACTCTCGTTGATTGCAGATCATTGCATTACTTCAGTAAATACTCCAGTATTTTCAAATGATAGAAAGAGAATCATTAGACAATAAGAGAAGTTGAATAAAGTAGCAAGAAATTTGATGTAACATATATTATTAGGCTACTGGCTTATGACTTGAATTCATAAATTACCAAAAGGGACCACACAACACAAAGTCAACTGATGCTTGCAATATTTTATCCGGCATAACAATACAGCTTGCAAAAATTTTATTAAATACAGGTACACCAACCTTATGGAATCAATACCCATTAAAAGGCAATCATGAATATCATTTAAGAAAAATGATGATGCTTACTAGATATCCTTGAGTTAAAAAAAATTCTTTAATGCAGACACGCGGAGAAAGAAACACTTTACATATCTAAAACAATTTATATCAGTAACAATAGAGTATAGGAAGTATCATTTAACTAAATCCAGACCTGGTTACAGATTTCACATGTAATGTCCCCTTTTTTATTGCACCATCTTTGAATGCATTTCCTGTGGGCAAACTGTGCAACAAAAGAAGAGGAACATGAAAATAATTCAGAACAAAAAGTACAAAACTTTCCTTCAAAGTGTATGTTAAAAATATTCAAACTTGAAATAAGCAATCAATAGACATCCTTAGATGTTGCTAACATAAAGTTATCCAAGCCATATGTTAAACACAACTTAACTAGTCCAAAACGAAAATGAAAAAACTTACCTTGAATAACTAAATTCAACTGAGGGGCAGCAAGTATTAAATACTAAATTGAAATCATCCCTTCATTGAAGTGAAACAGGTCTGATTTCAAAAGCCAGCAAATATTAAGGCTTACTTTTGAAACCAGGTATGGAGAACCAGATTCGGAATATCAAACCATGATGCCATTGGGCATGATTAATTTATCTTGGTAAACCCAAGTCAATGATAATGTACTACCAAAATCTGACATCACATGCATAGATCACACAATAACAGAGATTGGATCCAAATTTGTCATGTTTTAAATATAAAAAGAAACTGGTATGCATACCTGTTTCTACTGATTTTGATTGAATGGTTTATTTCTAAAATTTGCTCAATGATAATTGGCGTACTTTTACAAATCAAAATACTTTATCAAATCTTTGTGTTCATTTTACAAATCTTTTTTTATTAATTTATATTAAATACCAGCTTTCACATAGATGGCGAATTCTAATATCTACCATTCTAAAAATGAGCTTATACCTTGGTAGTTTATTGTTAAACAACAATTTTCTATATTTTTAATTATCAGAGAATTAGGCTTAAACATTTTTTTAAGTCAAGCTATTACTAATTTCAAACCTTCCAAAATCCTCCTAAGGGTTGTTAAGTTCATCACATTCAACCCTTTTCTTGCTGCCAAAATCCCTTACCTTGTTGACAATGAAAGGAACTATGTGTGACCCAAACTGAAAAAGGCCCAGTATTTCACTACCAAAATCTATAATCATGCTTGGTCAAACAGTCTGCACATTAGGTAAATAATCGAAGAGCAGAAGACCACCAACACCTAGTTCCTAAAAAGTTATTTTAAATAAACCGCTAAAAATAGAGCTTTCCTAGACAAAATGGAATCCAATCTGAACATGAGTACTAAAAAGGAAACATAGAAACCACTCTACCAAGCAATCACATATAATACTTGATTGTTATTCGTTGTCCCAACCATGAAATTAGAGAACCCCACATAGGTACATGCCTTACATGTTAAAACAGCTAATCTGAAAAACAATGCAGCACTAATCATAATTCAAGATCTTACCTTGCACTACAAACCCAAAATTACAAAATTAAAAAATGAGCCAAGAAGAAGTTTACTTGGAGAACACAACGAAATCACAACATCGAGCCCAAAAATGAGAATATGAAGAAAAAAACACTCGAACACATGAAATTTAGAAACTCATATTTTGCAGCAATAAAATAAAATTCAGAACAATCACCAAATCCCGATATCCAGATGAACAAAAGAGACACAGTAAAGCACGAGTATCAAACAACTCAATCAAAACACACAAATGTAATAATAGAACAAAAAGGCATGCTAAACCAACTCAAAGATGATATTTTTTGCACAAAAACAGCAACCACTGACTCCAAAAAAAAAAGACAGAAAATGAAGAACAACTTCGACAAAACCACAAAAACCCCAATGAAATTTTAGAAACAGTCATGGATCACCCTTAAGCAGCACCATATGTTCAATCACCAAAAAGAAAATTCATAAAATTCATGAAATTCACAAAATTCACAAAAATCAAAATTTTAAAACACAAACCATCTCCAAACCCAAAAAATCACCACAAAAACAAACAATGCCCATCAAGAGAAGAAAAATCAAAGAAGAAACAGGAAAAAAAAGGGCAAACCTTGAGGGTGCCATTGCAAGCACAAGGAGACTCCATATCACCTTCCTCTCCTTCCTCCTGACAAATCCTACACTCAATAACCTCTCCTCCACCCTTCTTCTTCTTCTTCTTCACCGACCCACCCTTCTTATTCTCAGACGATCCTTCCTCCAAGCCCGCCGGCCCATTCTTCACAAGCGCCGCCGGCGCAGCAGCCACGGCAAGACCATTGTGGGGGTCAAAACAAGCGGATGCGATGATCCGATCGACACAAACCATGAAATCGCCAACCATTGTTGAGCTTCTCTCCTCCTCCCTCTTCCACAACCTTCGTCTCCTTTGCGGTGTTGGTGATGATGGTGGTTTGTTTCGATGTTTTTGTTTGGGTTTTGGTTTCGGTTTTCTTTTTTTCTTTTTTCTTTTTTTATTTTCGGAGAGAAAATGTGTCAGAATGAGAATGGAGAGGGAAAAAAACAATAATAAAAAGGCCTCGTGGGGCTTTGAAATTACGGAAATACCCTCGCAAGTGATAACGTCAATTCCTTTGTTTTGACCGTTCTGACCCTCGAGAAGATTGGTGTTGGATTTTACTTTGAATTATATTTTAGCATTTATTTATGGTATTTTAAAATTTTAAAAAAAAATCACTTTAATTTTATATATTACTTTTTAAAATAACTGTAAAGAGACATGCAGATATAGAAATGTATACTAATTTTATTATATGTAAATAATCTTTAAAAATATATTATAAATGATTTAAAAATTCTCTTATTATGAACTCTAGGAAAGAAAAATACATAACTTTCTATAAGAACTCCACTTGGACTTAATAAATTAACAATACTTGGTTCGAAGCAGTCATAAATAGTATTATTATAATTTTATATATGATGTTTTAAAAATCACTTTAATTTTATAAATTACATATTATTTTTTTACAAAAGAGACAATCGCTAGAAAAAAATAAGCAAATATAGAGATGCACTGATTACTATAACTAAACGACACATTGAGCAGTATATCATAGGTGACTTAAAAACTCTCTTATTATAAAAGCCTGAAGGACAAAGATACATAACTTCCCAAAGAAAACTCTTTCTGAATCCTATAAAATAAATCGTATTTGGTCCGAAGGAGTGCATGAATAGTATTACTACAATATAATTGTAGTACTATAACAATATTTTAACTCAAAGATTTGACCCTGCCTCTTGCTTATGTGTTTAAATTAAATTGCATAAACTTATTCACTTTTTTAATATACTTTAAAAAAAAAAAAATTGGTCATTCTTGCGTGCAAGAAGATTGAGTTGTGTTTATTTTGAATTTTGAAATATAGTTTTACCCGTGAATAATGTCTATGTTCTTATTTCTTGTTTGAATTTAAAAATATTGTTTTTTTGGTTCTTCAGAAATTTATAAATAATATATATAAACAAAAGAGGAAAGTGAATTTATTTATTAAAAATTAAACAGCTCCTGGTCTCAATATTCAGTTGCCAAAATTAATAAATATATATAGTTTTAAAAATTACATTTTACAAAAATAACCAGTTAACTGATTTTTTGGAATTAAATATTGGCATGAATTTTGATATTTGTTTTACATTAACATGATTAATTATTTTCATTTAATTTTAAATTATTTTGTCATTCAGAGATTCAAATCCTCCATTGCGAAAAAAAGGCAGTAGGTTCAGAGCTTTTGCCAAATAAATAAATAAAATTATGGGTTGGTGTGGGGGTGATTTAGTAATATAACACATTCCATAAGATTCCCCACCAACGCATTAATGTGGATATTTCCAATGTGCACCTGTCAAATGACTAATATACCCTTTTTGTTATTTGTGTTATTATCCTATAATTAATTTTGTTGTGAATTTCATTTAATTATTTTTTTTCAAAAACATCTTACTTGCTATCGGTTGTTTTTTTCATAACAATGACAAAAATATGTCCAGCATGCACAGACGTAAAACAAGCCCAATAAATATAAATACCCATATTTTATTATTTTGGATTCTCTCTTAAATAAATATTTACACAAAAAATTCAATGCAAAAAATCACATATACCATTAAGTATTGATTTTTTAAAAATTATATATATATTTGCTATATATGTATAATAGGGAAAAAATAATCTAAGTGATTTTTAAATTATTTTTTATGAACTTTTAATGATAGCCGTTGGATAATCATCTAATGGTTGTTTATTTATATGGGTATTGTACATTTTTTTTTTATATTCATGTTTGTTGTGCATCATTTTTAAATTATTCATGATAATCATAGTCCGTCTCACGTCTATTGTGTACGTCTCTAGATTATTCATCTTTTTATAGTTTTTAAATTTCAAATCCATGGATTTTCCTACATTACTAATCCTCTTATAAAATATTCGTACTTTATTCCTGTATCCTATATTTAAATTCGGACAGTTGGTTTTATGGATTATAAGTCAAGTTGGATAAGTGTGTAAGGATATTGAAATTAATGCAGTTGGATTATGAAAACTTTATTTATAGCTTTTCTTATTTGAGAAAATTGTATTAAATCCATTTTTGTTTATGAACGTTTATAACTTTATATAGAGTATTTATTTACTTTTATATTTTACGATTAAAGATCAACATGTAAATTTTATAAAAAAATAAAACATGTTCTATTTTTTTTTCTAATCTATTTTTTATATATAGAAATAAATAAATTTATTTACTATGATCTATAAGTAAATATCATTTTTCTTTGGGTGTAAAAACAATTTTTGCTAGTTTATTTATTTCATTGCAAGGGTATAAAAGTACTTCTATTGGCTCCTGTTTTTTCCAAGGAATTCACAGCATAAAAAAATTATTCATTAGTAAATATTTGAATATTTGTTCTATTGTATACACCAATTTAATATTTTTATTCATTAAAAAAATAAAAAAATACACATATAAAAATAATTAAATATATATATACATAAAAATCATATTTGTGACCAATTGTTTAATTATATTAAATATTGATGTTCATATAAATTTACTTATGTGGGTTAGTAAGGTAATTATATAATTAACCAGGGGTTAGAATGTTATATAAGTAAATAAACCTTATTTTATGTTTTTTTAATTACTCAATAAGTACATAACTTTTTGATAGTTTGACAAATGCTTGGCCTTGTCATGGAGACAAGAAAATATGGTTGTACTGCTTTCTAAGTGTGGCATGAACTTTCATAAAGGTAGTCATTATTATTTAGGTTACATGATTTTTATTTTTATTTATTTTTAAGAAAAAAATAAAAATATAATTACTAAGTTAACGACCAAAGCACTTATTTATATTTAACAGAGAGAATAATGTTTTTGTGCCATAAATATATTTGATGTCATTGTTTATAAGTAGTTATCATTTTTAATATGAACCTTGAATAGCTAAGGATGAAATGTTACTCTAAAAATATTTGTTATTGCTCTTTTAGAATATATAATCTTTCTTTCTGAAATCGAATCATTTTTATATTTGAAAAGAATTTTTAAATTAGTAGGAAGGAAACTTGATCCGAATAAATCATAATATTTATTTTATGATCAATCATTATAAATATCAATAATTTTCGAATTAGACTTGTTGGGTTTCATTCTTGCTCATATATGCTCTCCAGGCAGGATACTTAATGTCATCATTTATGAATAAAACTACTTAAACACTAAAAAAATAATTTTAAAAGCAAAATAAAAGTATTTATTTCCATAAACCAAATCAAATTGTTTCGAAGTATTAGGTAAATAGTTAAGATATTTTTTTGTAAAGATATAATTTAAAACTTGATAATATAATTTTTAGAAAATTATAGTGATACAAAGATCTTGAAAAGAAAATTACTTTCATCTCCTTTAAAACGTGGATAATTGCTAATACAATCTTATAAAAAACTTTTTTTTTTCTTTAAATACCTCACAAGACTTTTTTTCATTTGTTCATTAATTTACTCTAATGGCTAAAAATCAAAATCATTTTATAGGGGCAGATAAGTAGTTTTACATTTTTTTTGAAGGTGATATTAAAAACCCCAAAACTTTAAAAAACATACACCACCAAATGAGGAGCCATTGGGCCAACATGTGGAAGGATTTATGAATTAATGATTTGATCTTTAAAAAGAAAGAAAGTTGTTCCCAAATTATTATTTGAAATAGTTGTTAAACAAGTTAGGGCCAGTTGCATTGGTAAGAGAGGAACTGTTCCCAAATTAATAATAATAATAATAATAATAATAATAATATTAATAATATTATTATTATTATATTAATCTTCTCCTATTTAAAATTCATATTATGTGGTATGTATGTTTTTAAATAGCATTCTAAATTCTTATTAACGTCTCACTATCATTTATGACAATTAAAATTTATATATTTTTCCACAATATCAATAATTAGATATGTTAGATTAGGTGAAATCCCCTTTTGGTCCTTCTAATGTGGTCATATTGCCTTTTTAATCCTTATATTTAAATTTGGCTACTGAGATCCTAAATTATTTGAATCATAAAATAGCAATACGTAACTTCCA
>NC_052474.1:21352644-21419263 GCF_009730915.1 Dioscorea cayenensis subsp. rotundata
CTAGAAGGTGCATGATTGATCATCCACACAATTGTTTGTGACTTGCGGCATTGTTTGGTTTATATATTTGGTATACCACATACAAACAGAGTTGGTTTGAACTAGATAGTTAGATGCAATTATATTGGTTGTGATTATGGCTTCATTTGGGAACAAATGTTTGTGAATTTAAATAATATTTTTTGATGCTATATTATTATTTTATTCTTATTGAAAATAATATTTTTTGATACGTGTAGAGTTTTAGATGTTGTTGCTCTTGAATTGTTTTCCTACGCTGTCGTTTTTCATTTGATTGTTTTTTTTTATGAATTATTATCACAAAAGCAATTAAAGCAAAATAAGTATATAAATACAAATAATGCATCTTTTACAATGTAAATTCAAAAAAAAAAATTTGTAGTATAATGAAATAAAATGCAAATTCTCTTCATTGTTGCAAGTCATTATTACATATACAAATGTAAAATTATTTTATTCTTGTTTTTAATTATAGATTCTCCATGCATGCGTGTGAATGTGTATTTTATGAGAAGGTAATATAAAGAAACACAATTAAGTGATTCAATTATTCAAATATGCACAACTTGCAACTTTAACTTAAAGGCTAAAGAATCAATGTCTTGAGCGTAATAATAATAATAAGTATAGTGAAATGATGCATAATAATATATATATATATATAAAAGATAGATATATATAGGTTACATCTTATTTTTTTTTCAATTACAAATTTCCATGTTAAATTGATAATTGAAGTTTATCAGTAACACTACGCATGCATGTGAATGCTATTTCATGGAGAGGGTAATTAATATATTTCAAAAAACACAAACAAGTGATTCAAGCATGCACAACAACACAACAAAGCCCCCTCAAGAATGCCGACATAATAATAATAATAATAATAATAATAATAATATAACATTATAATAACACCCATAGTGACCATATATATAGCTCATAAGGGGACTGTAGCCGACACAAGAGCTAATCTTTTATTTTATAACCCCTCTCATCTCCAAAAAGTTATTATTGTAATGTTTATTTTTTTCTTCCTTTTCTAGTGAATTTTTATGTTTCTTTATTAGTCTTTTATGTGTTGTAATTATATTTATGCTCAAGTTATTGTCATTATTTTGTCTTACTTTTTATTTTATAATAATGTATTATCTATAATTTTTTTATATATAAAAAAAAAACAATGCTTTATGAGAAAGTCCTCCTTCACACTCATCTTTATATCATAAACTCCACATGCATCAATACCTTTCCACATCTTTCCAGCCAGTTCCTTCCAACTACCTTCTTAATTAAATTCCTGTACAGCATACTCGTCAAATAAAATATCAATATTATATATATATATAATTATATATATAATGTTTGAAGCGTCAAAGAGTCAAAAGTGAGGAAGGCCATTTGTTACAACATTTTCACGGAAGGCATATGCAATGCAAATTAATTGCAAGAACTTAGTTGTCTATATCGAGAGCAATGACCCTACATTACTCAATTTATATCTCTCGTGTTGCCACTTTTCTTAATTTCCATTATTATTATTTTGGACCATTGCATTATGGTTTTTATTTTTATTTTATTATTTTCTGCTAACATGCATGCTTCAAAAATTATTATTTATATATTCATATATAAAATAATGTTTCGTTAATATATCTCTATATAAAAGTATTCTTCTCTGTTTATATACCTCTCCACAAAATTTTTCAATACCAAAACTTATGTTTTACCCTCTTTTCTTTAGTTATTTTGAGCTATATATATATATATATATATATATGGAAAAACGTCGTCCCAGGTAAAGTGCGCTAGATTTTCAAATTTCAGGAGATGTTTTTAAATCTGGCGGATTCGCCACGATCGTCATTCGACGATTGATTGCTATATCGCCAGCAGATGTCTGTACCTGTTTGTGATACGACATCTGTATATCACCGTAGAATCGCGGCCTTCTCTCGTGTTCGTAATGATGATAGTACCGTGATTACTATCCGACGGCTACTTGCTATGACGTCCCTGAGATTTGATTCTGACGTTGACGACGTCCTCATATATATATATATATATATATATATATTATTAAGCGAGACATTTTAATTTTATAAAGAATAATATCAATATATTGGTTGCATGGGAAGTTTAACAAATTTACGCATAAACAATGATTGGGTGAGCAAAAAGACCACAAAAATATGTCCATTCATTTGAAAACAACTAATTATTATAACAATAATAATAACAATAGTTATCTAAAATAATTATTTATATTATAAAATAAAGGTCAAAATATCAAAATGGTCCATCTATTTTGCGGTTTCTGTTCTTTTAGTCCTTCTAATATAAAATCTGTCTTTTTGGTTCTCGTATTTTTACATTTTTATCTTTTTAGTCCCTCTAATTGGCGGATTTGTCCTTTTGGTTCTTCCAGTTGATGAATTAGAGGGATCAAAAAGGATGAAAATGTGTAGATACGAGGACTAAAAGGACAGATTTTACAACTAAAGGATGAAAATGTGCAAATATAAGGATCAAAAGGGTGGATTTTATATTAAAAGGATTAAGAGGGCAGAAAACGAAAAATAGAGGGACCATTTTGATATTTATACCTAAAATAAACTAAAAAAACCTCAAAAAATCATAATGTTGAGTTTTACATATGCATATTTATAAATAAAAGTTTATTTTTTAATCGAAAGATTAAAATGACTCACTTTAAGAGACCATGATCAAGATCAACATAAAAATAAAAAAATAGCAAAAACTTTTTAATGCATCACCAACCACCAAATAAGTAAAAACTATACAAATATTTTATGGAAAGCATTTGTTCACAAGCAAATATTAATGTGGGCAAACAAAGAGACAGTTGGACTTTCTATCTCAATCTGAACATACTACAAGTCAACAAGCAAATAAGGCTCAAGCAACATTACTTCTTTATCTAAATTTCCAAGTTATATATATTTATATATTTTGCGCATATTTCATTTATTTAATATAATTTAGAATTACTGGTTTGAAACAAATAGAAGATATATCTTAGATAAATAATGTGTTTACTTATAAATTGATTAATGATATTTATTTGTTATTCTTCTTCTTGTATAATAAAATCAAACTCATTAATTTTAATTTAAACTATATATATATATATATATATATATATATAATTATCTTGTAGTATATATATTAATCTCAAAGTAACATCAAATTAATTTGAATAAAACTTCAAATTTTTATTGCTCACTCCAAACCAACACAAATAAATAAATAAATAAATAATGGACATCACATGATTTTTCTATGCCACTCTTAATTGCACCATCCCTTTCATTTGTACTCCAATTTCATTTTTATGTAATTAACCCTAATTACTCATCCCTAACCCTAATTACTCACTAATTACCCACCAACACTCCTCTACATAAACAACAAGTCTCAATCTCCACAACACAACACCAAACTCCACAAAACATGGGATCCTTATCACTCCAAGAACAAACCCTTGTGCATGACCTCAAGGTCACCATTCTAAGCTCCACAAAACTCTACCCTTCAGAGAAACAAGAAAGAAGGTCCATGTTCCTCTCAAACATAGACCAAGTCCTAGACTTCAACGTTCATACAGTTCATTTCTTCAAGAAAAATACAAAATTTTCGATCGAAAATGTCGTCGAAAAGCTCAAGTTGGCCTTAGAAAAATTGTTAGTAGCTTATGATTTTTTGGCAGGTAGATTAACTTTTAACAATGGTGAAGGAAGGTTGGAGATTGATTGTAATGGTGAAGGTGTGAGATTTATAGTTGGTTCAAGTGAGCTTTGTCTTGAAGATCTTGGTGAGCTTGATTACCCAAATCCGGCTTTTAAACAACTTGCAGCGGAGCAAGCGTTTGATGATTGTGTTGAGGAGAAGTTAGACCAACCTCTCTGTGTTTTTCAGGTACTTGTATATTTGATTTAATATCATGTTAGATAGAATTGATTTTAGTTTATGAAAAATATTATTTTAAGTATAACTAGAATAATTAAATGATTTTAATTTTAATAGTTAGATTCGTAGGAAAAATATATTTTCTTTACATTAATTGGGTTTTATTTGTATCAGATATAAGAGCTAGCTAGTAGTTTTGATAGCTTCATATATATATATATATATGGGTATACGTATGCTTGTTATTTTTTGTTCTTTTAAAATTAACAAGAACCATTTGTTTAAATTTAAAGATTAAAGGATTTTTTTATATATAATTCAGGAACCACTTATATATATATTGTTCTATCGACTAAATCAAACTTTCATTTATTATTCATAGATTAAACATAAAAAAATAAAGATATATTTTATGAACATAAAATGCACTTTAGACTATATATATAACAAAATCAGTCTTCCGCGTATGTCACACCTTTTATTTTTCTATCATATAATATTTGTTATGAATAATTATGCATTTGCACTAATATAGTATTAGAAACAATACTTTAATTCAACCAAATTTGATTAACCTTCCAACATTTAAAAGGATCACAATTCACAAGCTAAAGCCCTCCACCCACCTGTCACAAGCATCACCATCTTATTTACATATATAAAATATATTGTCCTCATCATAAACAATATATAATTCTATTTTTTTAAAATTTAATTTTACTTTATTTTATGAATTGATGAAGCACCACCATTCATTCTCTGCCTAGCTAGCTAGCTAGTGTCTTGTTCACCACTACTTCATCACTTCAATGTCCACCATATATATACTATGCATACAAAGTTCATCATCACATGCTAGGACCTTACAATATATATTATATATATATATAGGAAAAATATGGAAAAATTATATATATATATAAACTTAATGATAAATTTATTTACACCACAATTAATTAGTAATTATTCATAATATGTTTTTTCCCCGCTCAATTTCACCAAATTAAATTAGGTGACATCCTTCAAATGTGGAGGCTTTGCAATGGGAGTATGCAACAACCATTGCACATTCGATGGAATAAGTTTCCAAACATTCTTGATAAACCTCGCCGCCATCGCCGCCGGCAAGCCTCTCGCCGTGCCGCCATGCAACGACCGCCATCTCCTCGCCGCCCGTTCTCCTCCCACCGTCAAATTCCCCCACCCTGAACTCATTAAACTCCAACCCTCCTCTAACCCCAACTCTTCCATGATCACATGCACCAACACGAACCTCAAGCTCAATCACAAGCTCTTCCACTTAACCTCAAAAGACATATCTACCCTCAAACAAAAAGCTCAAGGTTGCAAATACACCATCACTAGCTTCAATGTAATGGCAGCTCATCTATGGAGATGCAAAGCATTAGTATCAAATACAATGAAGCTCAGTACTGATGAAACAAGCATGCTTTTTGCTGTAAATCTCCGGCCAAGGCTGAAGCCACCTTTGCCACAGTCTTACACTGGCAATGCAGTGTTAAGTGCTTGGTGTTCAACCACAAACAAAGCATTGAAAGAAGGGAGTTTTAAAGAAGTGGTTGAAGTGGTGTGTGAAGGAGGAAGGAGAATGGATGATGAGTATGCAAGGTCAGTGATAGATTGGGGGGAGTTGTATAAAGGGTTTCCAAAAGGAGATGTGTTTGTGTCTTCATGGTGGAAATTAGGGTTTGAGGAAGTGGTTTATCCATGGGGGAAGCCTGTTTATAGTTGCCCTGTGGTTGTGCCAAGCCAGGATATTACTGTGGTTTTTCCTGCCATTGGAGGGGTTGATGAAGGTGTTAATGTTTTGGTTGCTCTTCCTTGTGAGCTCATGGATCACTATTCCACTCTCTTTTATGAGTTCCTTCACTAAATATATATATATGTGTGTGTGTGTGTGTGAAAAGGGTGTTGTATGAGTGAGTTATATTGTGATGTAACAAAAGGAACCTTTTATGTGGAAAAGACTTATATATCAATATTTATGATGAATGGTTATCAAAGGGTTTGTTTTTGTGTTGCATGCATGGTGGTCTTTTGTTTTTATTTTCTAAGATATATATATATATATATATATATATATATTATGTATAGAGTTCATTAATGCTTAGGTAATTAAATGTAAAATAAAAATTGGGTGATTTGACTTTTTTCTTCCCTATTCTTCTGTTTCTGTATTTTCAGTTGGGTTTTGTACTAATTTTTTTTTTTTTAAAAAGTGAATAAACCACAACTATTGCTAGAAAACAAAGTACAACCCTCTACCAAAGGTAGAAAAAGAGGAAAGAAAAACTCGACCAACAAAGTCACTAGCAGTGGTTACAAAGAAACAGAAAAACAAAGCCCCACAGAGACACACACAGACAAACACACCGGGGGAGGAGACCTCCGCCAAACTAAAGCATCTGAAAACTATTCCTCCGTAGGCAAATGGTCATCACTGGGCACCGCATCCTCGCTGCGTGCATCCGCCCTCGGCCCCAGAAACTCTAAGCTACTCCTGATACACCTTAGGGAGTTATCCATCCTGCCTTGTGATTCAACGGTGTCAGGAGAACAACATAGAAGAATAATGCGATCAATTTTTAGGATAACAGCATGAACGGAAGAAACATTAGCGTTGAAGATACAATCATTTCTAGCAAGCCAGATAGTCCACACAAGAGCTTTAACCACTAGATCCCCAATAGCCCTTTGTGAATGTCGCAAAGAAAACCTCCACGTAACCCAAATATTGAAGACAGAATCAAGAGGGTCGGGCAACTGTAATAATCTACAGAAATACTCCCAAATGGAGCGAGCAAAGGGGCAATGGATGAAGAGATAGTCCACAGATTCAACACCCCCATGGCAGAGCACGCAAGTTGCCGTAGGTAACTGATTACATCTTCGTTTCTTAAGATTTTCCAGGGTGAGGACTTTATTCTTCCACACCAACCAGTTAAAAAGATTTGTCTTTTTAGGGCACCTGGTTTTCCAAAAGAACCTATGAATAGGGCAGCGCAAACTCCCATCAATCAGGAAATTGTACAAAGACTTCACAGAGAAAACGCCATTCCCAGTGAGCTTCCATGATTTGATGTCCTTAGATCTTTCCCCGCTACTCCCCATATTTATCAGAACAGAATGTACCCCCGGAATCTCGGCAAAAGGCGACAGAGTTAACAAATGGGCAAGGTCGAAAACCGAACCATTATACTGATGAGAATTAACGAAGAGCTCGGGCTAAGAGAGCATAGGCGCCACCCCATTAAGCCAGGGGTCCTTCCAAAAGAGCATTTCCTTCCCCGAACGGATCACATGGGAAATACAGGAACGAAAAGCAGGAATAACACTGATCACGCCACGCCAGAAAAAGGACATCCGGCCCCCAAGTCTAGGGAACAAATCCCAATTCTTCAAGGAGTAGTTAAAGAGTAGCACTTCTGAAAGACACCAAGAATCGTCAGTCAAGAACTTCCACCACCACTTCCCTAGAAGCGCCTGATTGAAGGTGTGCAAGTCCAAGATTCCCCACCCCCTTGGTCACGCGGCCTGCAGAGGGCCTTCCAGCTAACTAGCCTACAACCTGGCTTGTCAATATCAGGGCCCGCCAACAAGAAATCTCTTCTGATTTGGTCAATCTTTTTAATTACCCACGCCAGGAGTCGGAAAATAGACATCCAGTATGTCGGAAGGGCTGACAGGACGGAATTCACCAGCGTTAACCAACCCCCGAGCGACAAAAATCTACCCTTCCAAGATGCAAGCATTTTTCGCACTTTAAGGATAATTCCTTCCCAATCCTGCTGAATTCACCAGTTGGGTTTTGTACTAGTCTGATTTTTCGTTTTTAATAAAACAGTAATTTATACAATTTTTTTTTTAAAAAAAAATTGGGTGGTGGCGGTATATGATTAGATGTTTTACTCTTCTTTGCGAGGTGACAAATCACTAGCATTCAATGAATACATGTAATGTGTATTTATACATATTTATTGTATTGAATATACATATATTAATATATACGTTGTATTCTTATATTATATATATAGGGCGTTGTATGAGTGAGCAATATATTGTAATGGTTCATTCTAATATATATATATAGATAGATAGATATATATATATATTGTAATGGATATATTGCATAAAATTAATTTATAGTATCAGAGGTTTTTATTGTGTTGCTTGGCCTAGCCCCTTGTTTCTCTTAAATCTAATATATATGTATATGTATATCTATATATAGAGGGTTCATTGGTTAGGCAATAAAATGTTTAAAATAAAATTAAAATTAGATAGTGGTGGAATATGATTAGACGTAATTGGGTGATAATGGGAAAGAATGATCAGTGGGTATTAATGTATTATAATATTTACATGAAGATTAATTGTGCTATATATAATTATTTAGAATCCATGTTCATATTTATATTGAGTTGATGTAAAGACCGATGCGTAATTAACTTGTTTATCAATTGATAATACTTGTTATATAATTAAGAGCTGTAGTTAATATGCCAATTAATATCTTAATTAATCATAATATGTTTAAATTAAATTAATGTAGTATTTTTCACAAATAAAATTATTATTTCAATATTTTTTTATGACATTAGAAAAAAATTACCATATAAACTTTATAACTGTTAGAATAAATCAGTAACTTGAACTAAAAACTTAACTAAAGTACAACTTGAACCCAAAAGATTTTTGTGTTTAAGCAAATATTGAAGATAAAATAATACAAACTTAAAAAAATTTAGGAAATAAAAAATAATTAATTATTTGATATATATATATATATATATATATATATATATATATATTTTGCATCAAGGTTTGATTTGTTCTTATTTTGATTAAAATAAAATGAATTAGTATACGAAGGTGGTCAATTATGTAAAATATTAACAATTATAATTTTATATAGATCAATGTTCAAATTCAAGTCTTCAAAATCAAAGGAAAATATTATTTATTATTAATAAGTTTAAAGAATGGTCAAAACAAGAAGAAAAACCCAAATAACAGCTAGAGTTCAGATTATGTTAACATATCTCTATTGACTAATTCTTATATTATAATCAGCAATTAACATTAAAAACATCGTCTCATGCTTCATTAATAATGCCCAACTGTCCCATTCAGAATATGGTTGGAACATTAATATTTATGGTTGAAAAATATAAATCCAATTTATTTTTTTCGATAAATAATGTTTTTGCCTTTAATATATATATATATATATCTAAATTTAACCCAATCTTTTCAGGATAAAAAATCTATTATAAATAATACCTTTTAGTATTACTGTTGCTTGACATATGATCATTAAAAACATATGGTTATTTTATCTTTTTATATTTTTAAATAACTTATGAGATGCAAACATTAATAATAATAATAATAATAAACTAAATGAATTAAGCAAGCTATGTAAGCCTTTGTTTCTTCTATAAATTTATAAGTCAAATTACGAAAAATTCAATAAAAGAAATCATACCGTTTCATTGTTTGTCAAGACATTTGACTATAAAAAAATTATGCATGACTCATTCGTTCCAACAATATTTGTCAAGTTTTGTTTTGTTTTGTTTTTTTTTTTTATATTTATCAAGTTTGTTAAGGATGTATAAATGTAAACTAAATATAATATGTATTTTAATGTGTCATGGAAAGTATGAAAATAACATCATGTGAAACAGGCAAAATATTTTAATAATAATAATAATTATAAAAAAAAATTCCAAAATATTTCGAAATGGATGGAGTAAACAGAAATGAGAAAACACAATCAGATGCAGATGCCGTCCACATCCATTCTTGTCTTTGGAAGATGTGTTGCTGCACATGTTCACACATCTTCCAAACGTGGTCTACTGCCCTCATATTTCTTTGCCTTGCTCTTTTTTTCTTCTTCTACACCAATGAGCCTACTTCTCCTCTTCTTTCATTCCTCCAAGAAAACATGGCTGAACAACTTCCCAACTCCATCTATGATCTCTCTGTCAAGGTATTACAACTCACTGTCATCATCATCATCATTGTTGTTGTTGTTGTTGTTGTTAGGTATTACAACTCACTGTCATCATTGTTGTTGTTGTTGTTGTTTAGGAACTGTTGTTTTGATTAATTTTGATGAGTTGTGTTGTTTTTTTGATTGATTCATATCTATTTTGTAAGTTCTAACATGATTATTGTTTGATGAGTTGTTGTTGTTGTTGTTGTTGTTGGTTTAGGAACTATTGTGTTGAGGAGATTATTTTGGGTTTGAGGATTTTTCATTTGCTTTCATTCAATTTGTTTAGTATGTGTTTGATTCCACTTGTTGGTGTTGTTGTTCTTCTTTGTTTAGGAATTATTATGTGACTTTTGATTACTTGTGGTGAATTGTGTTTGATTCTCTTCTTGATTTGAGGATCTCCTTTTTCTGTTCTTCAGTTTGTTTTGTATGAGTTTGATTCCACTTGTTGTTGTTGTTATTGTTTTATGAATTATTGTGTTGTAGAGATTTTATTGGGTGTGAGGAATTTGCATTTGCTTTTCCTTTAATTTGTTTGGTATGAGTTTGATTCCACTTGTTGATGTTGTTGTTCTTCTTCGTTTAGGAACTATTATGTATTTTTTGGTTACTTGTATTCAATTCTCTTATTAATTTGAGGATCTCCTTGTCCTTGTCTTCAGTTTGTTTTGTATGAGTTTGATTCCACTTGTTGTTGTTGTTGCTGCTGCTGCTGGTTGTTTAGGAGCTAGTGTTTATGATTTTTGGTTCCTTGTGATGAGTTGATTGAGCGGTGTAGAGGATTTTCTTTACCTTTCCTTCGATTTGTTTCGTCTTTTTCTCGGTTGATGAGATAATGCTCTAATTGATCTTCGTGTATTACAGGATATGGATGGTAATGATGTTAACCTGAGTGATTACAATGGAAAGGTTCTTCTCATTGTAAATGTTGCATCGAAATGGTATGCTCATGTTTCATTTTTTTTAAACAATTCGTGAATCGACTCATTTCTCAACAATCATGATTAGAGCACACAATGTTATCCGTCCGTCTTCTTGTAAATTTTCTTGTTTTCCAACTTTGTTCGCTGCCGACTATTTCTTGGGATTAACAAGGTATTTATGAGCTCGAACAATTTTAGACAAGACGTTCATATGAAGTGTTTGATTTCTGAAACTGTGATGCTCGACAACCCTAACAAATCTTATTATGGTCAGTTTTGAAATTTTTCTTAGCTTATAATATCAATCACTTGTTCTTATTTGTAGCCGAGCGAAACATTTGAACTGATTAATTTTGGTTTCTGTTTTTATCTCTTTTAAGATTTTTCAATTCATCAAAAGTGATGCAATGTGTTAATTCAAACAATATGTTTCTGCTCATGCAGTGGTTTGACTCATACAAATTATAAGGAAATGAATGTATTGTATGATAAGTACAAAGACCAAGGTCAGTTTCATCGGCTTATTCTTGAATCACTCAATTGGTTCTAGATTTTAATATCGTCGAACCTTTTGACTTAGAACTTTGATTTGCTGCATCTATTCCTTTTACAGGGTTTGAAATCCTCGCTTTTCCTTGCAACCAATTTGCCGGTCAAGAACCGGGAAGCAATGACGAAATAAAGGAAGTTGCCTGCACAATGTTCAAAGCCGAGTTCCCCATCTTCGACAAGGTCTGAACCCATTTTTACTGAAATTCCATTAATCATACACAACATTTAAATTTTCAATTTCTTTCGAGTTTTTCAGCAGTTCATGCAATGCCACTGAAGATCATGAGTTCATGATTTGATCGACAACTAAATGACACCTTTTGATCGCGTTAATCCTAATGAATGATTGCCGTGTATTCCTTTTCCTTTATAAATTGTTCTGAATTCTCTATCAACAAGCAACAAATAGTTTACAGATATCAAGGATTAAATAGTATTTGACATGTTGGCTTTGCATTTCCTTTTTTATATGAATTCTCTATCAAATTGGAACCATATATAATGCTTGACATATTTATAGTCTTGGTTCTCTAGTGAGCTTAAGATTAATTTTATCGGTTATATTCATTATATGCATCTAGATTGAAGTAAACGGGAAGAACGCCGCGCCTCTCTACAAGTTCTTGAAATCTCAGAAAGGCGGAATATTCGGCGACGGCATCAAGTGGAACTTCACAAAGTTTCTCATTGATAAACACGGCAAGGTTGTCGAGCGATATGCACCGACCACAGCGCCAATGAAAATAGAGGTTCGAATTCTAAACATTTCTCTTCACTTGCTTACCAAAGATACAAATAATTGCATTAACTTTCTTTTCTTTTCTTTTTCTTTTTGACATTTGTTTTTGCAGAAAGACATCCAGAATCTGTTGGCAGCACCTTGATTTCAATGTCTTCCAAGAACAATATGTGTTTGTGCTGTATAAATAAAAAAAAGTTGGAGATTATGTTCAAATTGGATCAAATTGGATTTAGGTTTTATGTGGATTGAACAATTCTACATGAAAACCATTACAGATTGTTAACAGTGAACAATTGTGTGCTTATTTGGTGATATTTACATTGCATTTGTAATTTCATATATTAATCCTGGTATTATTATAATTATAATTATTATTATTTTGGTAGGAATTGGTAGACAATGGTTGTTTGCATAATGAATTTTATGAATGCTTGTAAGTAATAATTAAAACTAGATATAAAAATATTATTCATAGCATATTAAATCTTGGCATGAATGTAAATGTTTATGATTTTTTTGTTTTTTAAATTGGCTGGAGAAAAAACATTTGTATGACACATTAATGTCGGGTAACCGTGGGATAGGCCACTAGTAATTATGTGTGCTTGTGATTAAGAGGTTTCAAATTTGAGTCTCAGATTACAATTTATTTTCTCGGTCCTCAATAAGAGTTTTGTGTAATAAATATCTCGCTTTTGCTCGGGATTGCGTGACGGGGGTGTTATACTTAGGAGTTGTATATGTCTATTCTGCTTTGTTTCTTATCAATTATTCTTTATTCGGTGATTAAGAGGTTTCAAATTTGAGTCTTAGATTACAATTTTTTTTCTGGATCCTCAGTAAGAATTTTGTGTAAAAAATATCTTTCGTTTTTTCCTTTAGGATTGCATGACAGGGGGTTTATACTTAAGAGGTTAGTCAAGCCACTATAATTGGTATATTTTTGTATATGTTTATTCTTTGCTTTGTTTCTTATCGATTTTGTCAAAAAAAAAATTAATAAAAATAAAAATAAAAATAAAAATTTTGGGAAATTGTATGATGTTAATTCTTGACTTTATGCCCTCGGTATGATATTAACTCTTGAATTTTGAATTATATTCTTTCGTGTTAAACTATAATTTTATTTTATAAATGGTCAAAAGTTGAAATAGATAAAAAAAGAAAAAGAAAAAAAGAAACTAATGGAGTACAAAAAATCATAGTTTAGAAGTGTACAAGGGTACACGAGATATTTCACATATTAACCAAAAAAAAAATTCATAAGTGCATTTTTGTGATTTACATACTACAAATGTTTTATTATACAAAAATAGAATATTAATTATTTTATTTATATTTTCAGAAGCGTGACAAGCAAGTACTCAGGCAACAGGCAACAGGCAACAGGCAACAGGCAACATTGAGATTTGGCCTATGTACTCCCATCCAAGTGATATGAAGATTGGATTCCACTCCGATCACTGAGAACTTATGGTAAAGTGACAACGGGAAGACAGATACTTTGGGCTAGTCCAATAGTAACTACCTATAGTTGTGATTGAGAGGTCTTTGAATTCGAATCTCGATTCTGATTCAATTTCGCTCATGAGGGTTATCGTGAGCATTATTCTCAGGGGGTTGTATCGCGGGAGATTATTCACAGGAGGTCATTCAGTGGGATCATGTAACTCACGACCTTTGTCTTGCTCTTTCGTCATCGACTTTTGTCAAAAACAACAACAACAATAACAATGAGAAACCCTTTTGGGTGAAAAATATGCATTGAAATCATCCTAAATTTTTTTTTGTTGAATAATAAGAAAAATTCCAATTCCGTAAAAGTTTTGCTAATCACACTATACTAATTACTAACCCCATAACCTCAATTAGGCCCAGCCTCTTCCCTCCAAATATTTCTTAACAACTAACAACTGCTTCCCGCCATAATCAATAAAAATAAGAAAAAAGAAAAAAGAAAAAGAAAAATGCAACCCTTGTGTGCTTCTTTCTCTCTTCCCACATCTCCAACTCCTCTCCACATCCAAAGATCCAAACTTGTCAAGCTTGAATCGAAGAAAACCTTCTCCATTTCCCCTGAATCACCAAACAATCTTGCAACATGGACCAAAAAACTCAAGCACTTGTTGGTATCTAAGAGGCTTAATGAAGCTAAGAACTTGTTTGTGGAATTGAGGGCCAATGGAGTTGAATTTGGTTTCATCACTCAGACTATGTTGATTGATGCTTTCTTCAAATCCGGCCGGGTTTCTGATGCTCGTCAGGTATTTGAAAAAATGCCTGAGAGAAGTGTTGTGACTTGGACATCGATGGTTTCGGGGTTTGTTAGGAATGGGCTTCCAAGTGTTGGATTCTGTGTGTTTGTTGAAATGCTTGAGTCAGGTGTTGTTCCTAATGATTTTGCGTTCAGTGCCGTGCTTCGTGCTTGTGCAGAGTTGGGGGTGTTGGAGCTCGGAGAGCAGGTGCATTCGATGGTTGTTCGGTTTGGAATTGGCGGTGATTGTTGTAGGATTGCAAACTGTTTGATCTATGTGTATTCGAGATGTAGGTTGATTGATAAGGCACAACTGATCTTTGAAAAGATGGCGGAGAGGGATTTAGTAACATTCACAACTTTGATTTCAGGATTTTGTGTGAACAATTTGTTTGAATCAGCTGTCGGAGTATTTGATCAGATGCTCCTGGAGGGACTAGAACCCAATGAGCATACGGTATCAAGTGTTCTTACGGCCTGTGGGTCAATGCTTGGGGAGCAAATCCATGGTTACATGATAAAGACCATGACCGACCGAAGTGTTCACTCAGCTTGTTCTTTGATTGAATTCTACTCAAGAAATGGTAGGATTGGACAAGCGAAACTTGTGTTTGAGAATTTGGAAGCCAGAAATGTGGTCACTTGGAGTTCAATGATCTCATGCTGCATACGGCATGAGCAAATTGAGGATGCTTTATGGTTGTTTCATGATATGATTTGTACAGGGATTGAACCTAATGAATACACTTTTGCAGCTGTGCTCGGAGCATGTGGCATGTCTTCCGAATTCTTTTCTCTGGGACAGCAGCTACATTGCCTTGCAATTAAACTTAATTTGGTGTCAGATAATCGTGTTCTCAATGCGTTGCTTACCATGTATGGGAGAAGTGGAGGTGTTGATTATCTTGAAAAGGTGTTTGAGAGAATAGAAAACCTTGATGTTGTCGCTTGGTGTGCAGTGATATCCGGTTACTTCCAAAATGGTTTTGATGAGAAATCGATAGAACTTGTATCCCAAATGCACAAAGAAGGATTTACACCAAATGAATATGGATTATCAAGCACACTGAGTTCTTGTGCAAATCTTGCCTCACTGGACCAAGGCAAGCATTTCCATTGCCTGGCATTGAAGGTAGGCTGTGATCTTGATATTTGTGTGGGAAATGCATTGATTAACATGTATGCCAAGTGTGGAAGCATTGAAGATGCAAGGTTAATATTCGATGCCATGTCTGACCATGATCTCATGTCATGGAACTCACTGATTCATGCCTATGCGCATCACGGGAATGGAAATGAGGCTATCAGTGTCTTCAACACGATGATGGATGCTCGCAACATCATGCCTGACCATTCAACATTTGTGGGAATTTTAGTTGCATGTAGTCACGTGGGTTGTGTCGATCAAGCATTCAGATACTTCGATACAATGCTTGATCAGTACGGTATCATGCCATCAGCTTCTCACTATGCTTGTATAGTTGACATGATGGGTAGAGCTGGAAGGCTAATGGAGGCTCTTCACATCATTAACAAAATGCCATTTGAACCGGATGTTCTGATATGGAAGACAATGTTAGCATCTTGTAAGTTACATAAGAATCTAGAACTCGGGAAACTAGCTGCAGAAAAGGTAATCGAGTTATCGCCAAAGGATTCTGCTGGCTATGTTCTTCTCTCTAACATGCATGCAATGCATGGAGAATGGAAAGACGTCGAGAATGTGAGGACCATGATGGATGAACAGGGAATTAAGAAAGGTGCTGGATGTAGTTGGATTCAGATTAGCAGTGAAGTGCATGTTTTTACTGCAAGTGATTTTTCTCATGAGAAAGCTGATTCGGTTTATTTTACGTTGAATTTGCTTTATAAGGAGATGAAGGTGGAGAATGGAGGTTCAGCCGAAATGATCTTCGTATCATATGATTTGTGATATTTAACTGACAAAAGTTCATTCACTTGAAACTAGTGGTTTGGTAGAAGAGGAATTGGGAAAGATGATTCTTTCAGCTGAGATTGGTAAGCAATCTAGTACATCACAACTTCAAATTATTTAGCTTTGTCAAGATTTAGGGTTTAAAACTTAGAGTTTTACAGTTTGTCCAAGTTTAATCCTAGTTAACCATAATAAACTGTTGAAATTTATGTTTAATTGGTTGCTTGTCATGTGTACTTTAAGATCCAGACTAATTGGAGATTACCTTCTAGGACTGTCAATTAGGTTTGGATTAGGGTTAGGGTTTGGCATGACTAGAGGTTACTACTTGCACTGCATCTTCCACAACTTCATAATTTGCACATTGATTTTGCTTCATTTTGCAGAATGTCCTTAAAAGATTAATGTTTTAAAGAAAGAGAAAAAGGAAATTTAATACAAAGCATAAAACGCAGGAACCTTGATGTTCAGATATAATTGCTTCAAATACATTGCAAGGAATTCAAAGCCTGTCAAATGTTGTTACAATGTACAGCATCACACTGCCCGACAGAGACCTTCAAACGATAGCTAAGTACTTCAAATGTAGGCTTTTTTTTTACTTATACAACCCCTGTATGATTTGTAATTGCTCATACACAGATGTAAAACTATGATTCTTATATATATATATATATATATAAGCGATCCTCTATGATTGCTGCATTCCTGCTCATTGCATTTTATATAAGCATGTTTCTGTCGATAAGCTCATTTTATTGATATCAAAAGGGAAACTGTACATGATACAAAATTGATATACTTAGTAACCCATATGAGGTTGCTCATATGTTGAACTATAATGTAATGATAATTGGGCATGCAATCTTTCTGAATCTTGTTCTTCTCCGAATTTATATCTGGAGTTCAAACTTCTGCTGAAACTCCTTCTCGGCTTTAGATTACATTATACACACACACACACACACACACACACACACACATATATGCTCCTCTGAATTTATATCGGGAGTTCCAACTTCTGCTGAAACTCCTTCTCGGCATTAGATTACAGTATATATAGACACACACACACATATATATATGATATCAGCTAGCAAGCACTGGTCAGCTACACAACCGAATAGTACAAGCCACTGCTTGCGCCCAATACTTCAGTCTTGCTTTAACATCTTCAGGATGATCACCTGAATTATTAGTAAACAGAAATTTGTCATTTATAAATGAAATACACCAATAATGAGTAACATAGTGACTAAATTTGAAGTAGCATAAGTTCCATGGGATAACTGTATAAGTGTTACACAGTGCACATTGAGATGTTGAAACTGGATAGGATATGAATAGATGATACCAATTATACTTTAAACTTGGGATAGTTAAAAACAAAAGATGAAAACAGCTAAAACATTCAAACATAATTGAATTCCTAATAGATTAGCTTTTAATCAAAAGCAATGTAGCTAAGAATATCTTCCACTTTTAAAAGCAAAGGAATACACAATGCCAAGCATAGCAACGTAATTGATCAATTTGCAGTTGCACTACATAATAAAAATTGAGAAGCAGGAATTTAAGCGGATATGAATACATAATACTAATTATACTTTAGACTTTCTCTACTTTAAACTTGAGAGAGTTAAGAACAAAAGAGAAAAAAAGCTAAAGCATTCCAAACAGATAATTATCACACAATTAAGGCATACAAACATAATGGAATTCTTAATAGATTAACTTTTAACCAAAAGTGAACAGCTTCCACTTTTAGAAGCAAAGGAATTCACAATACTGAACATAACAATGCATTTAATCAATTTGCAGTTGCGTTACATAGCAAATATTAAGAAGTAAGAATTGGGTTTGATATGAATAAATGATACTAATTATACTTTAAACTTGAGAAAGTTAAGACTGAAAGTAGTAAACAAGTTAAAACATCCAGTAAGACATACAAACATATTGGAATTCTAAGAGATTGGTTTTTAAGTTTTAACCAAAGGTAATGTAGCTAAGAAGAGCTTCCCTTTCTAAAAGCAAAGGAAGATCCTTCTTTTTTTCCATATATCACAATTCTTATCAATTTTGTTATAGAATTAGAAGTTCTATGATATGCAAGCATTATTGATGCAATTCTAGCTTTTCAATCAACAAGAAACAAAGAAAGCTTTCAAAAGACTAAAAGGATCAACAAAATATTCTTTTTCTCAATTGAAATATTTCCTATGCCAAATTCTTTATCCCTCAAAGTATTAACTATCTCAAAAACAAGAAAACCAAGCATTTTCCAAGAAAATTCAAAAAAGTTATGCATAACAAGCAAGATCTATGCATCAATCAGCTATTCAGAAAAATAAGAACTTCACAAGAAGGTAATAAATCTAATCCTTTGGGATTAAAACGAAAGAACGAATTATGAGAATAAACATCAATTTCATCGATTCAAAACCCTAATCAAACAAAACAAGCATGAAATTACCCACCCACTCATACTCAATCCAAAGTCTGAGATCACGAAGAGCCATACCAGGGCTGGAGATCTTCCAATTAGCCAACGGATACGGCGGCTCATGACCAGCCTCATGCGAATTATACTGATGCTGCTCGTCGAGGAACCTCTGAGACAATGAATAGCAGAGCTCGAGAGCAGGGAGAGTACCACAGAGCTCCGGTATCCCATCATAGCTGAAGCCGAATCCAAGATCCAGGCACCCTTTGAGCTCCTCTAAGTCCTCATCCGTGAGGCTCTTCGTCCTCCCCATCGCCGGCGTCTCTCCACCGTCAGGCATCAAACAAAGACCAACGGATTCGTCGACGTAGCCTTCAAGCATCACGCCGCTCTTGCTCCTCCGCGGCCAGGGCTCTTCATCCATGGCTTTTCCCACCTTCTCGGACTTCTTCATTGCGGAAAGCTTCGAGCTTTCTGGAGAGTAGAACTCCATGATCCGCCTCTTTCTCTCCCACTCTCTCTCTCTGTCTCACCGAGAGAGTTGGAGGGATGGGGTTTTTAAAGAAGATGAGGAGATAGTTTATTTGCACTTGCACCCCTAAAAAATATATATATTATTTTCAATAAACCCTATATACTTTTATTTATTATTTTCTTATATATATATATATATAATAAAAATATGAAATTACATAAACTTTATATCTACATTGGTCTCTTGGCACTAGGTTCCCTTTGTAAGGTATTCTTATTCTATTGAGAAGGTATGTTCAAACCTCAGTCCATGCAGGATAATGGCATAAATGCATTGAGTGTTATGCTCAGCTGAAAGCCTGAAAAGGTGTGTTCGAACTTCAGTTCAAATAAAATTAGGGCAGCTATACAGTGAGAAAATAACTTTTTTTTTACGCATGTCTAAAAATAACTTGTCACTATATCTTTGGTCACTAAAGAAAATGGAACTTTTGCTTTTTTGTTTTTTTTACCCTAATTGATTTTTTTAATTGATTTTTTTAATTGATGAATTTATATGTTTTAGTCCTTCCGATTAGTGTTTAATATAACACTGTGACATTTGCCAAGAGGACTGAAATAAATGAATTAGTGTATTTTAGAGCAAAAATGACCATATTTTTACTGAGGAACTAAATTGAAAAATGACCAACTCACTTGTCACCTCGTACCTAATTACATGAATTATTACAATAAATCATTATATATTACTATATAAGAAACAATTATTTTACCTTAATTGAGATGTCTTACCATTTTTATGTTATTGTTAGAGATATTTATATATAATTTTATTATTTAAGTGATTATAACTCAAAATGTAAAGATAAAATTCATGTAAAAAAAAATTACTATATAACCAATAGAAGTACACATACAATGTTATTCAAACACATAATATATAGGACGTGGAGTCCTTTAACGTTGGCTTAGAGGCTGGACTCCTAATTACTAATGGAACAGTGACCTCTTTACAATACTTGTGCTGGAATAGTGGTAAATTTTCTGATAGGGTATCTAATTATGGTTCTTTTTTATTTTGGAGTCCAAACTTCAATTTGAATCAAAATGATTACTCAACTTTAATTTTGTATCATCAAAGGATCATCCAACGGATTTCGGCTTATTTTTTATGATGTAATGTCAAAAATTCTCTATTAGCAGATGAGATAGAATTATCAGTTGAACAGACAGTGTGTCATATATATATGATAACAAAATTTTCAGCATATATATCATCAAAAGATAGGCTAGAATATATCATGTGACCACTTGGTGAAACAAAATTAAAACTGGGTAATCATTTTGATTAAATTGAAGTTTGGACCTTAAAATGAGAAAGGGTCAAAATTTAGTGTCATATCAAAAAATTTACCCACTAGAATAGATTACTTGGAGTGTTTTTTTTTAATAATTTTTTTTGTTAGGGGGTGAAAATAGGCTTCAACGGTCAAGATTGCATAAGTACTATGTAGATGTTGATCCAATAGCTGTGAATACATCATTGTGCAAGTAATGACACTATTATTAATACTGTACAAATCTTATTCATTACACTGGACACTGCACACTGTACAAAAGATGTGCAACCATTGGATTTGAATCCAACAGTTGATTTATAGATGTCTTTAAATTTGTGGATTAATTTTTTGAGTGGTCACTCAACTATCTGTTTAGTTCAAATCGGTCACCCAGCTTTAATTTGCATCAAATTGGTAACTTAACTTTAATTTATTATCACCGGCCAGTCACCCGTACCTTTTTCGTCCCCCATTGCTAATGTGGCTGTCGGAGAAGCCCAGTCAGCCAGAGAATTTCCCCACCATTTAGCATGAGTGGCATGTCCAAATGGACAAAATTTGCCATGTGGACAAAGAGCCCTCCACATAAGTCACCCTCTGCCAGCATTGTTTCCACATCAATGAGCTTCCACGTGCCCCATGGACAGCGTCGTTCACGAGAGGTAGACAAGGGCAAGGGCGACAAGGCCGATGCCCTTGATTTGGGTTTCCTTACCGAGAGAAGAGGCAGGGTTTTTGCAGTGATTTGGGTTTCTAGGATCATTATCAGTGGAAAAGAGGAAGACAAGGCAGGGGTTTTGCAGCCGGCGATAGTTTCAGGCAAGGTCCAAGTGGTCGGAAGTGATGGCTGTTAACTGGGAGAGACGAGCAACAAACGAGAAACCACCTGAGTACTGTAGGAAAACTTTGGATCCCTAAGTCTCGATTGTATTTTTTTTTTTTTTTGGGCCATTTTACTATAAGAACGATGGCTTAATTTGTTCTGCATTTGAAGAAAGAATACTGTTGTTGTTATGCATTTGAGTATTGCATTGCTGTTGTTATGCACTTGAAGCATAGAGTAGTAGTATTGCACTGTTGTTCTGCATTTTAAGTAACTAAAGTTTTGTCTTTTAAGGAGGAACCACCAAATTGTTTGTCTCCTTGTATGTGGTCCAGAACATGTGGTAAATAATTAATTTTGTACTTATGAGTTTGAATATTTTTTTGGTACTCCTTGTAAGCAACATGTGGTTTATGGGAAATGGTTAGTGAGGGAAAAGAAAACCTTCTTGTAATGCATGTGATCTTTGTGACTAGATGCATCAGTAGAGTAGTTAGAAAATAAAAATGGTGCCATTTTTTCCCTTTTATTTTGGTGTTAAAGTCAACATGAAATCAAATATATTAGTACCAGAGTTCAGTGGCATGAACCAGAAGTGTGAAACCAAATTTAGGGTATTTTTGTCCTAGAACTTTCTAGCATTTCTGTGACACACTCTATTTTAATTTAGTTAATGAGAAGTACTATCAAAATATTAGATATGAATGTATAATGGATAAGAACAATGCCATGGTTGGTAGAGAAAGAAAAAGCTATAAGCATTATGGTGTTAGTACATGGTCTATGAATAATATGCACATTAATCATTAATGGTAGACTTGAATTTACAGTGAAGCAGGAAAAAAAAAGTTTAGTTTATCAACACTAAGTGCATGTGCAAGCTGGTAGTCATGTTAGAAGCTAGTGAAAAGATGACTATTTGTAATAAATCAACACTTGGAGTCAGGGGAAAAAAGTTCTGATATTATGTATGCATTTTCTCTAATTTAATTGTGTTGATTTGATTTTGGTGTCTAATAATACAAGGACTAGCAACAATAAATGCATATCCAGGGTAGTGATATGATAAATAATGGACAAGAACTTGGAGCATGATCCCTTCTATTGTATATACCACATTAATTTATGCTGTGATATTTTTGGCTTATAATGGCAAGTCTATATTAACAAATGATGTTATATATATATATATATATATATATATATATATATATATATATATATATATATACAAAAGATAATAGTGTTATTCATGATTATTGATTTAAAAAAAAAAAAACAATGCCATCCAGTTATGAGAAGTAATTTTTTCTGCTTTGTTTTTCCACTTTGGTTCCATTATGATTTTGATTATGATATCATATATGCCTTTTCTTTAATCAAATTTAAGCTAGGTGACCATCTTGAAATAAAGGGATAATTTAGTGACCACTAAAAAAATTAATCCAAGTTTGGTGGGCTATTACATTGGAGTCATGTAGTGTTTGCTTGTTTAAAAGAGTTTGGTTACCCAGCCATAGTCACTAAGTTTGTAAAAAATAATAGGCATTCTTTAAATTGGAGAGGAGTAATGAGTTATTTTTGTATAAAGACCGATGGCATTGTAGTATAAAATTAATAGGCCCACATGAGGGCATCTGAGAATCATGTTACTTTTCAGTATAATCAGCCTAATTTATAGTAGATTTTGTTTCTTGTCAGTTTTACTAAGTTGGTAATGGTGATAAGAATTCTCTTAACTTGTTGCTATGAAAGATTTGATTATGAAGATTGTCCTGTTATTGGGTGTTCGTAGATTTATGAAATATGCATATGTTTGATTTGACCATGTGGTAGCCATGTTGATTATTTTTACTTTTGTGTATATTACTTTATTCTCGCACTCCAATGCTCGAATCGTTTACAATAAGAATCGGTTACATCAATGATGGGGTACAAAGATTAGCGGGCTACGTGGATTACTGTTGTGCTGATCAGATTTCAAGGTTAGAGTTGATAAGTATGGCTATGGAGTTTGACTTACCTATTGAGGGTTGTAGTATTTGGTGGGTTGACAGTGGTGGTGAAAACAATATGCTAAAAAAAGAAATTAGTAATCGACTTAGATGCTTTAAGAATGGCCGAGTGTGTAACTTCTACCAGGGAGGTGCATGTATATTTCAAGATTGCCAATTCAGAGTTTGATCTAGGTTCAGACAGTGTTAATGCTAGCAAGGGAAAAAATGTCCATGTTGAAGAACAGGATGCAGAAGAAATCCATAAGGAAGACAGTGATTTGGAAGCCACAATAATTGGTGGTTGTAGACATAAGAAACCCTTACAGGGAGAAGAAGAATCTGAATTCTATGATTCTGACTATAGCTTTAGTCTTGATTCTGATGAAGAAGCCACAGAAACCTTTGAAAATCCTAGGGCTATTATAGATGTGAATGTACAACCTAGCAGAGTTGGCAGTGATGTTGGTTTGGACTCTGATTGTGCAACATCTGATGAGTTACACTCTTGTTCCTCAACTGATGAGGATGAACTTGGCAATAGTAATCCTAGATACCCTGAATTTAATGAACATTGTGACATGAGGAGCCCTGATTTTAAGATTGGTATGAAGTTTGGTAGCTTCAACCAATTCAAAGAGGCAGTAAGGAGTTACGGGATTAAAAATAGGTATGAGATGAATTTCAATCCAAATGATAAAAAAAGATGCAAAGCATATTGCAAGAAAGGTTGTCCTTTCTATCTTTGGGCTTCACTCATGATCAAAGATGGTAACACAGTGCAGATAAAAAGTGGGAATTTAAATCATGAGTGCAGTAGGGATCACACCAATAGGCATGTAAATGCTAAGTGGAGAGCACGAGCCTATTTGGAGCAATTCAGAGCAGATCCTACCTGGAAGATTCAAGGCATTATTCAGGCAGTAAAGACCAATCAAGAAATTGACATTAGCAGGCTGAAGGCATATAGAGCTAAGTCTATTGCACTTAGGTAGGCCAGTCATTGATTTTGTTGGTGTTATAAAATTTGTGTAACTGTACATATAAAGTTTGTGTTTTTTTTTTTATTACTTTGGCAGGATTATAGATGGTGATGACGAGACTCAAATTTATAAGTTACTTGACTACAGATTGGAGTTGTTGAGGACCCACCCAGGCTCTACCATCAAATTCAAATGTCATGCAAGGGTGTTCCAAGCAATGTATGTTTGCTTGGCGCCGCTCAAAGAAGGGTTTCTTGCGGGTTGCAGGCAAATCATTGGAGTTGATGGCTATTTTCTGAAAGGCATTTATGGGGGCCAGCTATTAACTGCAGTGGGGATAGATGCAAATGACTGCATCTACCCCATTGCATGGGCAATCGTCAACAAAGAAAATAAAGAGAATTGGAAGTGGTTTATGGAGCTTTTGACAGAAGATTTGCAAATCACAAATAGCTTCCACTGGTCCTTCATGAGTGACAGGCAAAAGGTGAGCTTCCTTTCATTTTTTTTAGCTTCTTGTTTTGAGCTGAGTGGTAGTTTAATTCACTGGTCCTTTCATTTTTTTTAGCTTCTTGTTTTGAGCTGGTTTAAATGCTTATCTTTTTTGTTTGTGGTTTTTTTTTGTATGCTTATTTACAGGATGCATTGTATAGTATGCTTATCATGTGTTCTGTTTATTCAAGTGATGGATGTGAAACTTACATGTTCTTTTTTATTGATGAGCCATGATATTTATGAAGTTCTGCCAACTACTTTTCCATTGCATGATATATTGTTAAATTGATTCTTCAAGCATGTCTTCTAATTTATTTTAAATGACTGGATCAAATCTCCTAATTTGGTTTTATTCTTTGTGTCTATTGTCCTTGAACTTTCTTTTTTTCCCAAATTTGTTCAATGTGGATGTATGTGTTGGGTACAATTAGGGCTTACTTCCAGCCATTGAAGAACTTTTCCCATATAGTGAACATAGATTTTGCATCAGACATATCCATACCAACTTTAGAAAAACCTTTAAGGGGAAAGTTCTTAAAGACCAACTTTGGAGCTGTGCCACAGCAACAAACATACCTGCATTTGAGAAAGCTATGGCCAGATTGAAAGAATTATCTGAACCTGCTTTTCAATATATGAACAACATAGCCCCTCGACACTGGAGTAGATCACACTTTCATTCAAAATTCAAGTGTGATATCCTTCTAAACAACATGTGTGAATGCTTTAATGGGCACATCCTAGAGGCTAGGACCAAGGGGTTTGTGACTATGAATGAGTTAATTAGAACCCAATTAATGATAAGAATACAAAGAAGAAGAGATTTCATGAAAAAAATCACAACTACCCACTGCCCTAGGATACTGAAGAAGTTAGAAAAATTCAAGGAGATGAGCTTTCTCTATACAGCAGCTTGGTCAGGAGGGTCACAGTACCAAGTAGTAGGACCAGATGGGCAACATGTAGTTGACAAAGATAAAAGGAGTTGCTCTTGTCGAAGGTGGCAACTGACTGGCATTCCTTGCAACCATGCCATTTCAGCCATTTATTATAATAAGGACAAACCTGAAACCTATTTGGATGACTGCTACAAGGTGAGCACTTATCTTGACACATACATCCACACATTGAACCCAACCCATGACAGGGACTCTTGGCCAAAGAGTAATCAAGAACCCATGACTGCCCCTGATCCAATTAACAAGAGAAGGGGTAGGAAAAAAATGATGAGAAGACGGGAAGCAGATGAAGATGGTAAAGGATACACCAATGGGAAAGTTAGCAAAAAGGGAATTATAATGAGATGCAGTATTTGTGGGAATGTAGGACATAATAAAAGATACCATGGGCAGGTAATTCTCATCCTTTTTACTTTGCATTATTTGTTTATTTCTCATGTGATACCATTGATTAACTGTTACAATGCGCAATGTAGAGGAAAAATGAAGGTGTGAATGGGAAAGTGAATATGCAGGCAAGTGAAGTTCAAAATGAGAATCCTATGGACAACATTGATTCCCAAATTCTTCAAGAGCATTTTACAATGGTAAGTACCTTTTTTTTTTCTTTTAAACTGAACCACCAACTTTCCAACACAATTCAACATGACACAGGTTGATTCATTAGCCTTGGGTGATCAATATGCTTCACAAACCTCACAGGCAGACAATGCATTTGAAGAAACCATGTCACAGGTGTGCTCGAATTATGATAATGATTAATTTTCAGAATGCTAGCACATTCTTTGAACTAATTTATATATGTTTGTTAACATCATAGGTCATAAATGTACATGATCAAGGTCAGTCCAACCAAACAATTCCTACAAGACCAAAGCTTAATACCAGAGGGGGCAAAAGCACCAGGATTGCTCTAGAGGGGACCAAAAAATTCCCACCACATGCTGAAAGACCATCAGTGTTCAACGGTCATGGAAGAGACAAGGAAGGACAAAGTAGCAAAGATGGTGATGCTGCAAAGAGAAGGAGAGTGTGGCTTCCCCCAGGAAGAAATGTTTGAAAAATTAAAGCATGTCTTTAGACTGATTAACTGGCCATTGGCTTTTAATGTTTTTGGTTTTGTATGTTTTGTATGTTTTGTGTGTTAACACCACATGCTGAAAGACCATCAGTGTTTATACCCAGAACAGTATGTTTTGTATGTTAACACACAAACTCGTGTTAATGTGTTAAGTACTTTTTAACAGATTATCTAATATAAACAAATTTCTTTTGATCATTGAATGTAGAGGTGATTGCAACTTTGTATCAACTGCAATTTTTAGATGGTGGTTCCAAAATGTATATCAACTGTAATTTGTAGACATTTTTAGTTTGGTTCATTGAATGCAAAGGTGATTGCAATTTGTATCAACTGCAATTTTTGAGATGATGGTTCATCGTCTACAAATTGTATATGTTAGCAGATGTGATTGCAATTTGCAATAAATTCTAACACAAATGAAATCTATATCATTAACAGTTAATCTTTAAATAGATTACAATTGGTGAACAATTTATATGGAAAATAAATGGATTGCTTTGGTTAAACTGAGCATAATTAAGCTGAGCATGAAAACTAAATCATTAACACTTAATTTTCTAATAATCAATCAACTTCTCAGATGAATGCAAGAGATTAAGGTTCTTTTAATTTATTAGAATTTTTCTCCGGCCACCATCCTCTCTTCTCAGGCCACCGTCCTCTCTTCTCCGGCCACCATCCTCTTTTTCTCTTTCGCGCTCCCTTACTTATTCGAACGCCGATAATAGCCACAATGACCATGGCTCCTCATCTCTTAGCCGGACGACGATGTGAGCCACCATTGAGGTTTGCTATCTCTCAGGACGAAATGAAGAAGATGGCTGACGTGGATGTCTTCTTCTCCACGTGGCGAGCTAAATCCACGTGGATTACAATTATTGATGTGGACTAGACTTCTCTGGCTGACTGGGCTTCTCCGGCAGCCACATTAGCAATGGGGGACGGAAAAGGTACGGGTGACTGGCCGGTGATAACAAATTAAAGTTAAGTTACCAATTTGATGCAAATTAAAGCTGGGTGACCGATTTGAACTAAAAGGATAGTTGAATGACCACTCAAAAAATTAATCCTTAAATTTGTTATCTAATATCTTTCATAGAAGACTGAGCCTCATATATATATATATATATATATATATATATATATATATATATATATATATATATTTAGAGCCTTCATATAGTTTATTTGTAAGGAATCCCTTTTATTCAATGTGATATGGATTTTTCCATACTAACGTCATGTCCATTCATGCAATAATTAATCATTTAACATGACAATTAAGCATAATTTTTGGACATCACCCTTATAAATAGCAATTATTAGACATCCCTTGTTTTGAAAAGCTAAAAATATCTATATATATAAATATATATAAAGGGCCCCAATCCATGTCATTTTGATTAGGTTGAACTAATACTCTTCCATTTCCTAATCTTTTTATTGGACATTTTATTTAATCTAATCTAATTCCACATCAGCATCTTATCACATTCTAATCCAAGTCACACCAACATCAACATAAAATCACATCAAATCAAATTAACCTCCAACTTGACCACCATTGTACAAATTGGGCATTGCCAAAATCAAATCTTGAATGATTTGTTTAGAACTAGGAAACTTTTTAAGATTTTTTTTAAATAAAAGTTTCATTTTTTGTAATGTAGTAATTAATATATTAATAAACCAATTTTTGTGTGCAATAATATATGTATATCTCTTGATAGTGACGGGAAACGAATTATGAGGAACATAAACAAATAATTTTATAGATTTATAACACTACAGCCATAGAAATGATAAAAATATCTTTAATGGTTCAAAAATAAAATATAGTTAGTGTTAGGTGTTTATATGCAAAACTAATAAACAAATAGGTATTTACAAAATAAATAAAAATAAAAGGTGATGTGGGAATTTTTTTGCTTTGTTTAAAAAGTCTCTGACATTGGAAAAATACTCCCTCCGTTTCTTTTTATCTAGTCATGAATAACCGAATCTCACATACCTGGTTATTTCACATAATTTAATAAAAAATTAGTTATATTTCCAAAATTACCTCTAATTTATATCTTCACATTTCTCTCTCATATTAAATTTCAAGAAAAGAATTGAATAGAGTGTTAGGGTAATTTTGGAAAAAAAAATAATAAATGCTTTTTGAAATTTAAAAATGAGAGATAAAAAGGAACATGGGTTTATGACAGATAAAAAAGAACGGAGGGAGTAATTTAGTGACTCAGTTCTATGGTAACTATTACAGAATTGAGGCATTGGGCCTGTATGTGTATTTTAGAAATGGTTTTATAATTAAAACATTGTTTGGAATTTTTTTTGTACAAAGGAAATTGTTTTTATAATTAATAAATAAAAAAATATTTTTATAATAATTTTTTCCTACAAGCTACTCCTTTTGAGAAAGAGCCTTTTGTTTCCCTCCAAGTTTATGAAAGAAATTATAACTTATCCCAAAACCATTTTCTAAATAAAAAAAGTAAAAAAAAATCCAATTAAGGCCATATATAATAAATTCACTATCATATAACCAACGAATTTTATAGGAGCATAAAATTAAGTATTAATTTTAGGAACCTATTTTGAGAAATATACATATTATTGAGGTTTAAATTTATAATAGAATAATAAAAAACATATAAAACATTTAGCTTTATATATATATATATATATATGAAGACCTGTCATCTAGGAACATCTATAGATTATAAATTTATGGATGTCACTTGGGGTCATTAGATTACCATGTAGAAGCCTCACCTGATAACTCTATCTCTTTGAACTGAACTCTAATAGTTTTTTTTTCTTACTTATTTTACATTCATAAATGACTTATCCTATTACTTGGATTATTCCCATTATTTATCAAAGCAATTAATTGTGAGCTCTTGCTTTTAGTGAAAAATAAGTTAAAAAATAAAAATTTTGAATTTTATTTATTAATTTATATTTTATAAATGTTTTATTATCACTTATAATTTTTTAAAACATAATAATGTATAAATTAAAATGCTTTATAGTCGTTTAATATACGATGAGAACTACCAATAAGCTTTTGGTCTATTGATAGCATGTCGCTTGCATAGAATATTTATTTCAAAGATGATTCAAGATCAAACCCCAAAACTCATACAAAGTGACGACACAGGTATTTTTTGAGCTTGCTCCATATTTGTGCACATCCTTCACAAGTGTTTGTCACATTTCGTCAAATATATATATATATATATATATTCTTTTGTGTTTAAATTTTATTCCTTGCGTCAACTCTCATGAATTTTCACTAGTACAGTCATTTTCTTATATATATCTATTATGATTTAGTATTTATTTTATCAGTAATTTGAAAAAACTCTCCATTTTATTCATTTTTATTGCAACAACTTTTTTTTGTCAAATATGTAATTACCTTTAGGGAATATTTTTATAATTATTTTATTTTATTTTATAAGGTATGCTTATTCTAGATGCACAAACTACCTTTGTTAAAAAAAATTAAATGGATTTTTAAATTTAATATACAAATTATTATTCTAATTACAAATTAATATTTTTTTAAAATTTTAAAATATAAAATCATTTTACCATTTTACACATTTTACACATTTTCACCGTCCAAACAATCATTTTATTTTCTCATACGATGTTATAATTTATAATGAAGGTTGACAAAATATCACTGTCAAAAACTAAAAAAATAATTATTTATTTGAATAGATGTTTGAAATGTTTTTTTAACTTGATTAGGTTGCCTGTCATCAATCTTGGCTGCTTCGGCTTATAAAAAAACAAAAAACCAATCTTCATTTAATCATTTTAGCTTGTCTTTTTAATATCAAATGAAAATCAACTTCTCATCAAGAACATTAAAAAAATGATATATATATATATATATTGTTGATTGGCCCATACCAATTGTTGATTGGCCCATGCCAATTATGTTCTTCATCAACATGGAAGGCAGGATGTCATTTCTCCTCTTCATCATGACTTGGTGGTAGGTAAGAGAGTTAGTGGGTGGAATATTTTATTATTTGGGGTTAGGTGACACCTCACCCCATTATTATGAGCCCTGGATCAAAACGATCCCTAGTCCCTTGGTTTGTTTGGTGAAGGGCTATATAAACCCCCATGACATTTTGTTAAGACACACAAGTGAGAGTGAGGAAGTTAGAGAGAGAGAGAAGGGTGAGAAGTGTGAGAAAATAGTTTGAGAGTTAGTCTATTCTCCTAGATAAGAGAGGATACTTGGTTTTTCTCCTTATTATTAGAGAGAGTTTGTAGCTTCTGAAATTTTCTCACTTAGTGAATTTCTTCTATCCTTGCCCGTGGTTTTTACCCTAATTATTTAGGGGTTTTCCACGTAATATCTTTCGTGTCCTTTATTTTTCAAAGATTATTCTTATTTATTTTTCATTGCAGATCGCTATATCCAGTCCTACATTACACAACAAGTGGTACCAGAGCCAGACTTAGGGTGTGTATATATATCTACTTATCAGTATGCTCTCATGGTCGCCACTAATAGTGGATCCTCCACATCGAAAAATAAGTTAGATTATTATTCACCCTTTGAGGAACCAGTTCATCGCCTTTGAAGCGGGTTTGTGATAGAAGCAATGGCAGCAAAGTATGATATTGAAAAATTCAACGGGAGTAATTTCTCACTGTGGAAGCTCGAAAACTGAAGGCAATCCCGAGGAAGGACAATCGTTTGGCGCCATCACCGAAAGGCCACCGAGGTCAAAGATGACAAGTGGAATGAGATGGGACTGGAACGCCATCGCCAATCTTCATCCGCACTGGCCGATGGGGGTTCTATCAAGCATAGCGAGAAGAAGACTGCAAAGGAGATCCGGGATCACCTCACTAAGTCAGTACGAGGCCAAATCACTCCACAACAAGATTTTCCTTAAGAGGAAACTCTATACTTTGCGTATGGCGGAATCTACTTCAATGACGAGAGCACATGAACACACCGAACACTCTATTCTCCCAACTCACATCATTGGGACATACGATAGAGTCAAGTGAACGTCATGGAAATTCTACTCCAAAGTTTACCGATTCATATGATCAACTCGTCATCAACTTAACAAACAATGCCTCCACTGACGAGTCTAGTATTTGATAACATTGCAAATGTACATTCCGGAGGAAGAGAGTCGCCGCAAGAACAAGGAAGACAAGTTAGCAAGTTCACAACAAGCGGAGGCCTTGACGAGTGACGAGAGGAAGATCAGCAGACGTGGATCCGAGTGGGGAGCTACAATCATGGTAGATCAAAAATCAAGGAGTAAGAAGACTTTCAAGTGTTACCACCGTGGCAAGAAAAGGTCACTTGAAAAAGGATTGTTGAGTCTAAATAAAAAGGATTCCAATCCTCAAGGAAATGTTGCAAACACTTCGGATGATGGAGTAGCCATGGTGTGTGAAGCAAGATTCTACATCAAGTAAAAGATTTGTCGATGTATGGCTTCTTGATTCGAGCACCACTTTTTTCATATGACCTCCCAAGAGAATGGTTCCATCACTACGAACCTATCTCGGGGATCATGCAGACAAATGTAATGATCAAGCCTTGGAGATCGCTGGCATCGGGCACCATCAAACCCGAAGATGTATGATGGCACGATTCGGACTATAAAAAGAAGTCCGACATGTGGAGGGCCTCAAGAAGAATTTGTTGTCTATAGGACAACTTGATGATCTTGGTTGCAAAAATAGAAGTCCGTAACAAGATCATGAAGGTAATTCGAGGAGCGCTTGTATGTATGAAGGGGGAAAAAAATAGTCGCTAATCTATACATGATGATGGGAGAAACTTTGCAAGAAGGAGAAGCTTCGATTGCTACAAGTGATCCAAGTGAAAGATGCTACAATGACATGGCACGTAAAAACTTGGACACATGTCGAGCAAGGAATGAAGATTCTTGCGAAAAGGAATCTACTTTCATGGTCTCACAAAGGTAACATTACCCTTTTGGGAGCATTGTATCAGCGAGCAAGCAAAGATCGATCGAAGTTCAACACATCTAATTCTAGAAGCAAAGCAATTCTAGAATTGGTACACTCGATGTGTGCAAGCACCGCTATCATCTCCGGGAGGAGCAAATTACTTTGTATCATTTATTGATGACTATTCCAGGAGATGTTGGGTGTACCTATCAAGAGGAAGGTCGATGTGTTTCAAGTCTTCAAATTCTACAAAGCCCTGGGTGGAACTTGAATCTGGAGAAAAGATCAAGTGCTTGAGGACTGATAATGGAGGAGAATACACTGGCAAAGAATTTGATGAATTCTGTAAACAAGAAGGCATTAAAAGGCAGTTCACTACAATATACACTCCTCAACAAAATGGAGTGGCAGAGCGGATGAACAGGACTCGCTGGAAAGAACAAGAGCCATGATGGGAGCCTGCAAGCTTAGACAAGAAGTTCAGGCGTAAGCGGCCAAGACCGCTGTTATGTGGTGAATCGGGCTCCATCAATCGCAATTGAGTTGAAGACACCGATGGAGATGTGGATCGGTAAGCCAGCTTGATTATTCAAACCTTCATATATTTGGAAGTCCCTGTGTATGTAATGTACAATACCCGAGAAACTACAAAAGTCGGATCCAAAATCCGGAAAAATGTATGTTTCTAGGATATGCCGATGGTGTTAAGGGGTATCGCGATGTGGGATCCCACCGCCCACAAGGTTATGAATCAGCTAGGGATGTTATCTTCATGGAAGACAAAGAACAAGAGCAAGTAGATGGTAAAAAGCACTTCAAAAAGAAAGCACGAGACTACAATCCGACAGTAGAAAAAAAGAAGTCGAAGCTACACTGTAGCATGAGGTACAAGAGCCACCGAATCAAGTCCCGTAGTTCGGTGTCAACTCGTACAAGAATGGCACCAAGTTGGCATTCGACTATATTATGGAGGGTAACATTGCTTCATCGTCTTCTAAGCGAGGATGGAGAACCATCAACTCTTCAAGAAGCTTTGAACAATTCGGGATGCATCTCGAGTGGATGGCAAAGAATGGAAGAAGAAATTGAAGCTCTTCATAAAAATAGGACATGGGAACTGGTGTCACTACCACAAGGGCGAAAGCCCATTGGCAACAAATGGGTCTACAAGATCAAGCGCAACAGTGATGATCAAGTAGATCGTTATCGTGCTAGACCCGGTGGTAAAAAGGATATGCTCGAAGGAAGGTATTGACTTCAACGAAATATTTTCACCGTGGTTCGACTTACAACATCCGAGTAGTCCCCGGCGATAGTGCTACATTAGACTTGCAGCTTGAGCGAGCTAGATGTCAAAACGGCATTTCTTCATGGAGATCTTGAAGAAGAAATTTACATGCTCCAACCAGAAGGATTTGAAGAAAAAAGTAAAGAGAACTTGGTTTGCAGGTTGAACAAATCTCTGTACGGCCTAAAGCAGGCGCCAAGATGTTGGTACAAGAGATTTGATTCCTTCATCATGAGCCTTGGTTACAGCAGATTCAATACTGACACTTGTGCGTATATGTCAAGAGGTTCAAGAAGAAGATTTCGCTCTTCTGTTGTCAGTATGTTGACGACATGTTGGTAACAGCCCCAACAAAGATCGTATCAAGGAGTTGAAGGCACAATTGGCTAGGGAGTTTGAAATGAAGGACTCTGGGACCCGCAAACAAGATTCTAGGGATCGCAAATTCACCGAGACAGAAATAACAAGAAGATTTGGCTTTCTCGGGAAGACTTATCTAAAGAAGATCTTGCGACGCTTCAACATGCAAGACCCTGTAAGCCAATTTCTACCCCACTTCCTGTTAATTTCAAATTATCCTCAAGTATGTGTCCTAGCAAAGTCAAGATGAGAGGATGGAGATGTCTCGAGAAATCGTGATGCATCAGTGCTGGAAGCCTAATGTTCGCCATGATCCGTATAAGACCTGGACATCGCATACGCAGTGGGAGTGGTAAGCTCGGTATATGGTGAATCCTGGTCGAGAGCATTGGAATGTTGTTAAGAGGATTCTCGGATATATAAAAGGGAACCTCGGATGTTGCATTATGTTATGGGGATCGGACTTTACTCGTCGAGTGGATATGTTGATGCCGATTATGCGGTGATTTTGATAAAAGCAAATCCACTCATCGGATATGTGTTCACACTCAGCGAAGGGAGTCGTGAGTGGGTTTCAAAACTCGCAGATCACCGTGGCTACATCAACGATGTAGCGAGTATTTGGCAACTACACAAGCCAGCAAAGAAGCAATGTGGTTGAAGATGGTGTTGGAAGAACTCGGCACAAAACAAGAGAACATCACTCTATATTGTGATAACCAGAGCGTATCAGATCTTGCGAGGAATCCAAAGATTTCATTCAAAGACCAAACATATCGTAGTTCAAAGACTCACTTCATTCGTGAGAAAGTAGAAGAAGTGCAGAGTGGACATGCAAAAGATTCATACCAAGGATAACCCTAGCGATTTCATGACAAAAGCAATCAATGACGTGATTCATTGGAGTCGATCCTCTCGTGGTCCGGACAGTAGACGAAGCAACATTGAATGGCAAGGTAGAAAGAATGGTGTGAAGATCTGATTGTTTTTTAATCAAATCTTCAAGTGGGAGAATCTGTTGATCGCCCATACCAATCGTTGATCGTCCCACGCCAATTATGTTCTTCATCAACATGGAAGGGCAAGGATGTCATTTCTCCTTCTTTGTCAGCGACTTGGTGGTAGGTGAAGAGAGTTAGTGGGGGAATATTTTTATTATTTGGGGTTAGGTGACACCCTACCCCATTATTATGAGCCCTTGGATCAAAAATGATCCCAGCTTGGTTTGTTTGGTGAAGGGCTATATAAACCCCCATGACATTTGTTAAGACACACAAGTGAGAGTGAGGAAGTTAGAGAGAGAAGAAGGGTGAGAAGTGTGAGAAAAATAGTTTGAGAGTTAGTCTATTCTCCTAGTATAAGAGAGGATACTGGTTTTCTCCTTATTATTGTAGAGAGTTTTAGCATCAAATTTTTCCCACTTAGTGAATTTCTTCTATCCTCGCCCGTGGTTTTTACCCCTAATTATTTAGGGGTTTTCCACGTAATATCTTTGTGTCCTTTATTTTTTCAAAGATTATTCTTATTTATTTTCGTCACATGATCGCTATATCCAGTCCTACATTTCACAACATATATTAAATTTAATATTTGTTGGAATTTAATATAGTAATAATACTATACTATAAATGAGTATGGTTCAAAAAGAATCCAATAAATATCCTGACTTTGGAAATCCTAAATCTTATGTATCTAATCATTAAAATGATAAACAGACACTGAATTATTACTTGTTTTATTCATTCATTGTCCTTACCATAAATACAACTGTAAATTACATCCATGGTGACAAAAGTTTGAGGTTTATAAATAAAACCCATAAAACTTCTCTCTAGACACATGTAAAACTTAAACGGATTGTTTTAGATAAATGAGCACAAAAAGTTTTGAGTTTATAACACTGACCAAAAAATTATTTTTTATAACACAAACCCATAAAACATGTGGCACTAACTCATTATAAATGTTTGTGCGCCACGTGTGCTTTCCCACGGAAATAGTTTGTTTTGACTTTACGTATGTATGGAATAAAGTTTTATGAGTTTTTGTTAAAAAAATAGTTTTTTTTCACCTTTATAAAACGAAAACATTTGTGGCAATGTGTGTAATTTACCCTATAATAATATATAAATTTTAAATATTAAGATAAATACATAAACATATTTTTCTTTTTGACAAGATAGACAAGTTACTACCAAGAATATGTGCGTGGGAGAGCTCCTTAGAAAGTCAAACTCTACCAATAAAGAGTACGTTTAATCGCCACACATCTTTCATCTTTCAAATTGTTTTCAAATTGTAAGGGAGCTGAACTCACATCTTTTCCCCATGCAAAGAGACTTTATTGGGGGTAGAGCTAGAAATAATTTTTTATAAATATTTTCTAAATATATAACGTTTATATTATATATATTTAAATTTGTAAAAGTCAAGATTAATTAATATATTTATAAATATTTTTTAAAACATGTTTTTTCTAATTTTATATACAAAATTATACAAGAATAAAGTGATAAAATAATTGACTTTTTAAAAATATTATTTTTAAAAACTACATGTAATTTATAGAAAATCGCCAATGACCATTCTGATTTCATCGCAGACGGGCTCCTCACAGAGGGGTGTTCACCCTCGAAAGTGTCGAGCGTGGGCTCCCCGAGCTCGATCCCCCATCTTACGCAGAGGTGAGGGAATCTGCTCGGCCATGAAAGTACTGCCTCCCTCACGTGCTCGTCTCCTGCTCTAGCCCATTTCGTCTTCTCATATAGAAAATCAAAACAATCACTTATTTTTAGACTTTTTAAATCATATAAAGTAGTTTTATTTATATAATAAATATTATTTAACCCGTATAACATAATCAAAATGTAATATATATATATATATATATATATATATATATATATATATATATATATATATATATATATATATATATATATGTTGTTGCGGCATATTTATCATCTCTTTTATTTTATGTAGTATATATATATATATATATATATAAAGAGATAGAGCTAGAGGGGCCATGGCCACCCATTCAACCACCCGTGGCTCTGCCCTTGGACCTCATACTATTAGCGTAAGTAAGCCAATAAACACTCTTTTGGTAGGTATATAAAGAGATAAAAAAACATGTCCGTGCATATAAATAAATAAATAAATAAATAAATAAAGACAAATGAGATTCAGTAGAGGTGCCTCGCCCGAATCCGATAAGGACTTATCGGATGCAATTGGATATTGAGGAGACCCGTTAAATTAACGGGTTATCGGGTTTTCCTCAGCCTACCTTCGATTGACGCAAGTTTAACTCCTCGACGAGCACTTTCCATTTCCCACTTCCTTTTGCTTTTCCAATCTGATCCCCTTCTCGCTCTCTTCGAGCATCGATTCTCACGGATTCAAGCTGCAATCCCTTCCTTTCTAGGGTTTTCAGGGAGAGGGGATGGATTCGGATGATGATATGCATGATGCCAACGATTTGGAGTCGCTGGAGGACGATTTCTACAGCGGGGGCACGGGAATCGGGAGTGAAGAAGAAGATGATTATGATGATGATGATGATGATGATGATGATGAGGACTATGGTTTTGTGGATAATGATTCTGATGATATCATGGAGATCGCTGCTAATCGCTACCAGGTGATGGTTTTGATTTGAGGTTTTTCTTTTTGTTTAATTTCTTGATGTTTTTATTGGTGTGAAAGGAAAAGGGAATTAAGACTTTGTGTGAATTGACTTGAATTCATTGCTTTGTTTTTTTAGTTGTATAAATTGAGAACCTGTGAATTATAGGTCCTGGTGCTTTTTCGTGACCGCTGTGGTGTGTGGATGTGGTACATTTCTTGTTAATTGGATAGTGAATTCATACTTGAAGTTATAAAATGTTAAAGGATCAGTTTTGCTTTTTATGCTTATTATGGTGGTACAAAGTTTTGATTTTGTTGTGTAGTGGGTTGTATTGATTGTTTTCATGCTGGAAATGGTGGATTTTTATGTATCTTTTTGTTTTTGCTGATTTATGCATGCTTCTGGTTTTAGTAGAGGATGCATGTGGTTCCTTTGGTTCTAAAGGAAGAATTCACACCTTTGATAGTGTCAGTGATTGGGATGCTGTGTTGTGCTTTGATAGATGTGTCTCCTTGGTCTTTTGATTATTTGTTGTTGCCCTTATGCTCTGCGGAGCTTGGTAAGCTAGCGAATTTTAGTTCTCAATGGTTTTGATAATCAAAAGGTTTTTCAGAGGATTGGTGCATTATTTTGTTGCTTTGATGCCATGTGCAATTTCATGACAAAATGAAAGCTGCTATTTTCTAATTTGATTACTGCATTTACAATAGTTTTCAAATGATTGACAATTTCTTTTGTTTTTCACGCATAGCAAAACATCAAATTTGAAATCTTGTCGCTCTTCTTTCTTTCAATGTGGAGACTTCAGCTGCTGGTTTAACAAAGGAAAAAATTGAGATAGGTCTCTATAGGATTAGATATCTCCTTAAAAGTCAGACTTGAAAGGTTATTAATCCTTTCACAGCATATTCGATTCAAATTAGAAGTTACAAAGAGTTTTGATGTGTTGACTGCTGTGTTGTATTTTGCAAAATGGGTTAAGGTGGACCTAGATCTAATACATTCACAGGCGTGAGGAACATAAATAATCGGATTTATGAGAATCTGGTATTCACTAACCAAGATATATTGGCGCAATAAACAATTTCTATTAAATGAATGATGTGCCAAAGATATTGATGTGGCCTGTTGTGCCTTATCATATTCAACTGATTATATCTTAGTTTTTAATTCAGAACATGTTGCATAGGGCATGTGGGTGTTTGAAGTGGCTGTTAGTAGTAATAATAATAATAATAATAATAATGTTCCTAAGCAGCATACCTGGTAATCCCTTCTGTTAAACTAGCGAAGTATGACTAGTTAATGATGAAAAATTGCATATAGTTGATTAATGATAAAGTATTTCCCCAAACTCCGCACAGTGGTCGCTTTTTTTTAGGTGTTTGTTCAGAAACTGAGGTGCTGTAGTCTTTCATATTGCACATAAGTTATGCATGTGTTATTTATTTATTTATTTATTTTCCCATCTAATGACATTTCTTAACCACCTTCTCAATGCTGTTCCTTTTATACTTCCAGAAGAATTATACGATTTTGAATGAAGCCAGCATACAGCAGTGTCAAGAGGATGATATAACCAGGGTGTCAACTGTACTTTCTATTCCTAGAGTTGCATCGTGCATTCTTCTGCGCCATTATAACTGGTAAGACTATTCATCTTGCAGAAAACCTTCTTATTTAACATGCAGACCATAAATTGAATTTTTCTTGTTTACTTGGATGCCCATGAATGCAAGAGAAGCTTGTTGCATGAAGCCTTTATTTACAATATCTAAGTTTGAAAAATAACTGATGCTTTGAAATATTTAGTGAACAACCTCCTAGCCATGACAAACATGTGCTAACCTCTAATAGTTGAAATAAACAATCCCTGTAGCACAGGGCCCAACAATGAAGGCCGACCTTTTACCATGAGTTTCTAATTACTTCACTGTTGGTTCATGGTCCAAATAACTGGTTTCTGTTTTCAAAAATATTGCTTGACTTGAAGTCCTGCCATCTCCTAGCCAAACGCTCAATATGCAAAATCCATTACATTTTGGTTTTTGATGTGTTGTTTTAATTTTTTTTTTTTATGCTTTTCGGTTTTATGCATTTATTGCTTGCGCAGGAGTGTCAATAAGGTGCATGATGAATGGTTTGCAGATGAAGAAAATGCTAGAAAGACCGTTGGTTTATTGGAGAAACTTATTGAAATTCCGAAAGAAAAGGAAGTGAGGATCTCTATGTCAGATGATTACATATTTTATTGTGAACATATGATTGTAATATCTTCACAAGCTTGAGTTCCATCTGTAGACGTTTTTCACTCACTGTTGATGGTTTTTTGGCTGGTGGCAGCTGGTTTGTGGAATATGTTTTGACACCTACCCTCGTGAGAAAATGAATGCTGCTGCATGTGGCCATCCTTTTTGTCATGTCTGTTGGAGAGGTTGGTCATTGTTTATCTTATATCATTATTCTTGGTTAGAATTTTGCCTGTTTATGTTCACCGTGATCTGTTTGGTATCATTATTCAACATTAGTTGCTCACTTAACTATTTTATTTTGGTTCTGTCTTCTAACTTTTTTATAGTTGAGCATTGAGTAATTTTAGTTTTTACACTTAGAATATACTTCCTCTGCTCCTAATCGTCATTTTCAACATCAAAAATATTTATTATCCCAAATAGCTAACATTTTTATTCAACTCTCCTTGGAAGAATTAAACAGTAGAGAAACGTAAGCTAGATATATATTAGGTACTTTTGAAAGATAACTAATTTTTATTAAATTTTGTGAAATAACTAAATTTTTTGGTATGTGAGATTCGGTTAATCACGGCAGGTAAAAAAGAACGGAGGGAGTATGTACTATGCCACCTTTGTCTTAGATTCCAGTTTTTACACCATCAGTTTTCCTTTCTTCTAAGAAGTGCAAACTTACTAGGTGTCTTATTAAGTGGTTTGTAAAATGATATACTGATGAGAATGAATAGTTAGAATATATTTGGTTGAAACTGAATTTATTTATAAGGTATGTGCTATTTTGGGCGGTTGTTTTTTGCCATGTCTACGGAATTCTTTATTCTTCATAGAATTGGTCCGGATAAACTGTTGATCAGGCTCAGGTGAGACTAATGGGCTGTTATTATCATTGTTTTTATTTTTGATGAATCTGAAATTAGTCATATGTTCAGGATGTTGACCGATTTTCATGGAATGAAGTTTTACATCATAGATCATCTGTTAAACTTCCTTTTTAGCTGTAATTATAGTACTGGGTTTGAATGCATTAGAAGTGCTTGAAATATAAACTTGAAATATAAATAACACAAGGAGACATGCGAAGTGGGATTGTAACTGCTCCACAGATGCTCTTTTAGCTAAAATAGAGTGGTACGTGAGAATGGAAAAATGGAAAAATGGAATTGCAGTCCCTTTGTTTTAGTAAGGACTACCAAGTTATTCTTCTTCGGTAGCATTTTTTTTTGGCAAATGCATGCTATTCTTTAGTAGCAATTCTATACAAAGCATTGTACTCCTTTATGTTAGTACAAACATGCTACCATCTGATTTCTTGGACAACTGAACTCATCATTATAATGACAACTGAGATCTTTGGATCAATGCTTTATCCCATATCTTATACTATACCTGAACAACAGCAACAACAACAAGCCGTTGGATATCCCTCTCTTAATTATAGAATAACTTGTGTGTCCCTGCAGAAGATGGTTAATGTTTTCCCTTAGAGTTAAATTGTTTTTAATAGTTGTTTATGACTTTCTCATTTTCACTGGTAGGTTACATTGGCACTTCAATAAGTGATGGTCCTGGTTGCTTGATGTTACGATGTCCTGATCCATCTTGTGATGCTGCTATTGGTCAGGACATGATTTCTCTTTTGGCCACTCATGATGATGCAGAGAAATACTCAAAATACCTTATCAGGTCATACATTGAAAATAATAGAAAGGTATATATGACATCATTTTATTGGTGCTTACATTGTTCAGTATTCTTCATTATTATCTATTTGTCAATTCCTTTTTTAAGTTAACTGAAAAATTGAACATAAGTTATAGTTTTGCTTCAGTGCTTATTATCATTAATTTGGAGAAGAGATTGCCTTCATCACTGAGGATTTTCATTCATCTTCAATTTTCTGCATACTATTCAGATGCAATCTATCATGCAATGTTTGCACCCTTGTAAGCATACAGCTGCAGAGGCTTGTATGCATACTTGTATAATTTGTCTCTTCTTCTGCTCGTCTATTTGTTTGCAGGTGGAATTTAAATGTGTGTCAATTTCTGTCCTGCTTTTGTTTCTTTTGTGTGATTTTCATTCTTTTGACACATTTCTTAAATGAGTACTGGGTGTTTTTTGACTTTTAATTGGTGTCATCTCTAGCTAAAATTTGTCACAACTATAGAGTCCTTCAGTTATTTATCCTGCTGTATTTTCATTCTTCACATTGCAGGGGAAATAGAAAGTTACTGTCTGGATTATTCTATGATTAACATATGATGCTTATAATATTTGTCTTGCAAATTGCTTATCATCAATACCATCTGATCTTTAACCCAATAACATGTTTTTGATATGGATTGCAACTGAGAATCGAGGAGACTTCACAGAAGTAATATAAATGGTATTTATTTCTCTAAATTGGTATCTTCAATCAACCCTTCCTTGTTTGTTGCTTTGACCTAGACAACCATTGTCATAAAATAGTTTGGCCTCAAAACCAGAATGATCTTTTATTGGCTGAGTGACCTGAATTTTTGTTTTCGGATGGAAGTGCACAATGTGTGAGCAACTAGTCCCAAAATAGCTCTTGCTTATGAAAGAATGCAGAGGATGTTAAGTCAATACTTCTTATGAGGTGCAACTCAGCCAAGAGAAATTGAATTAGTGAGTATTTTACATGCGATTAAGTGGTCATACTGATGTATGATATGAATTATATGATAATAAGCAGCCCTCCAAGAGTCATGTATCTTGTGGAAAATCTGGTAGGATGGCCATGCTACAACATGGTATGCATGCAGTTTTTTTATGCTGTTATAATGGTTAATGTTATGTTCAAGAATGGTCATGGTACAATATGGTATGTGTTGCCGTTGAGAATTTTACTACTAAATGATCACATGACATTCTCAAAAATTACCATTCTTGAACATTTGTGTTTATCTGGCTCTAAATGATGCACTTACTGCGCAGTTCATGTCAATGTTCTTTATTTAAGTTTTAAAATATAATAGCTATCCTTAGCTTTCATGATTAATGCCTTTGGTAAATCTTTACTTAACATGGTAGATAACTTACCAGAGTTACTCAATAACTGTTTACCTCCTGATCACTAAATCTGATTCTCAATTAATGTTACTGTACTATTGTAGCTTAATGCATCAACATTTACCAGAATTATTTCTTCTTTTCAGTACAAGAAGCTGTTTAGTCATGTAGTTTGGTGATAAGTTAAATCCTAAAGTTGATTTGCTGCTGGAAGATTCTTGTGGAACATTTCTATATTATGTTACTCAAACGAAGTGCTCTGTTTTTGTTATAGAATAGTTGCTGTGAACGGTAGTATGTCATTTATGTCATCTATTTTCTTTCTGTAGACAAAATGGTGCCCTGCTCCGGGCTGCGAATTTGCTGTGGATTTTGTTCTTGGAAGTGGAAACTTTGATGTTTGCTGCAATTGTTCACATACCTTTTGTTGGAATGTGAGTAATTCTTCAAGCTTCAAATTATTTCCTCAGAAGTATTTTATTTCTATATTCAATATTTCTTCCTTGAAAATGAAATGGGCAGTGTACAGAGGAGGCTCACCGACCTGTGGATTGTGGTACAGTTGCCAAGTGGATATTAAAAAACAGTGCCGAGTCCGAGAACATGAATTGGTAGGAATATTCTATTAGCACTGGATTTTTATTTTTATTTTTTAGTTGCTCTGGTTGGGACTCTCGATACTCTACATGATGCATACGACATATAATCGAAGGACAGTTGGAGGCAGAATTTATAAATGCAAAAATTATTTGCGGTGATTCACAAGTGCTCCATACATACAGGGGGAAAACAGAATCCATAATAAAACCTTTCGAATCAAACATTTATCAAACCCCCCTCAAAATAATTTTTAAAATTTAACAAATAACACCTTGGAATTTTCTCTTTTTGTTCCTTAAATGTTTTTTTTTCCATGTTTTGCTTTTCCACATTATGTTGAAGAGCATAAAGAGATCCTCATCTTGATATTTTTTTATTAGATTTTAAGAATGTTTTTCTATTGTTTATGACCTCCAATTCTGTTGGCTGTACAACAAGTAGCTTTACAGTAATCAGTCCCATTCTTTTTTTCCCTGTTATTTATTTGGCTGATTATGGAAACATATTTAGGTTTTGTAATTTTGTTGTTTATATTCCTCCAATAAGTTCGCAAGGAATTCTTATTTGTATGTGACAAGTCTCTCAGTTTCAACTTTTAGAAGCATATTATTTTATACTTGCCCCTGTAAAATTGGTTCGCAGACAATCCTGACTGCTTTAATTAAGGAAGGCCTCTTTTTTAGACTTAAATCTGATTAGTCTATGGCATTTGATTTTTAATCTTAATTCTCCAATCAAAAGTCAGCGATGTCCTCTTGAATCTGGGCAGAGCTTTGGCTAGATAGAATGATGGATAGCTTTTATGATAAGCAGAGGGGCCACCTGCTTGTGTATTTTATCATTTATGTGCAGAAGTTTTACATAAATGAATGCCATATGAAACTTTGTGTTTTATTGCTGAAATATACGTTCTTTACATTAGAGTTTTGGACCAGATATGTATAGCTGTGAGGGGGTTAAGTTCCCCTGTAATTGAATATATCCAACAGATCATTGGATTTTTGTGTCCTCACTGGTGTTCAGGAGACGAAATTGCTGTTTAGTTGGAATCTGTACTTGATTAAGTGAAAATAAGTGATCTCGCTCCTTGGAAAAGGGGTAAATTGTGGATAAACTAATTCTGGAAAAATTGATCTAGAGAAAACATGTATAAAAGATGCAAGATTCAAGATAAAGTCAATGGCAACTATTTGGAATTAACAAATTATGTGGGAAAGCAACCTTAAACCACCACATAGCTGATTACATCTCTTATTTGTGCTGTAGTGATGATCCAATCTAGGACATTCAAATGTTTGGAGAGGGGCCAGGAGTAGCCTGAATACGATTCTTATATTAATGGAAAAATGCGGTACACAACTCTTCTGGACTATATAAAGCACTAACTTTCCACAATTTCTGTTTCATATTAACTTTTGTCTCTTTCCAGAAATGCTAGGTCATACTTAGGTCAACTCCCTTGCATTATAACTTATTGGTGGTTTAAGACTTGAGATCTGCTGTGCAGTCATTGGTTAAAAAAGACCGAAAACCAAGAAATGTGATAGCGACACCATGTGATAGCAATGGGCCATGAGAGACCATTTTGGCATAGATCTGTTACGAGACAAATCGCTGACATTCTCTTTTGATGGAAACACTGAATAATGAGTCCTCTTAACAAATTAAGTTATAAGGAACAATATTAGAACCCTAATTGACTGTTATGTGTTGATTCCTGACCTGATTTAAAACTATTCAGTTTGTGGTTTGTTTTATTGTTATTATTTTAACTTTTCTGTGGATGTGATTTTCAGGATATTGGCCAATTCCAAGCCCTGCCCAAAGTGTAAGCGGCCAATTGAGAAAAACCAGGGTTGCATGCACATTACATGCACCCCACCTTGCAAATATGAGTTTTGCTGGTAAAAATCTTTTGCGGCAACAGATTATTTGATTTAATGAAATTAGTTGGTGGATCACTATTCATTCTCTTTTGATTGATCTCTTGTTGTTGTTATTGTTGTAGGTTATGTTTAGGTGCATGGTCTGATCATGGTGAGAGGACTGGTGGTTTTTATGCTTGCAATCGCTATGAAGCAGCAAGACAGGAGGGTGTGGTATGTGCTTATTAATTCTGGCCTGAATTAAGTAATGTTTATACAGTTCCATGAGTTTCCCTTTAAATGTATTTTCTTTATTGAACTATTTTCAGTATGATGAAACTGAAAGGAGGAGAGAGATGGCTAAAAATTCTCTGGAGCGATACACACATTATTACGAGCGCTGGGCGACCAATCAGTCGGTTGGTGCTTTATCTGATTATATAAGACTATTAACATTTAAGTTTCTCTTGTACTTTGTATTTCTTGAGTCAACATTGCAATTTTTGCAGAATAAGCCTTGTTACTTACTTTTAAAAGGCTTCTTATTTCCAAAATCACCATGTATCTGCATTATGCCTCATGCTACTTTTTTTTTTTCCATCTTTTCTTGAATTTGGGTATAATGAAGAAACAATTAGTTTTGGCTTGACCTTTGCCATGAGAAGTATGATTTTCTGCTAACATGAGTTTTTTCACTTCCTTTTTTGGATAACTGAGCATCTTCCATTTTATATTTGAGCCACTTTGAGGGTTTCTCAACCTTTTTACTTTTTTATTTTCTGGTTTAATTTATGCTTTTTACCCTTTTTGTGTTTCAAGTAATGCATACTTGGTCTTTAAGATATTTCTCAAATCAGTAGTCTACGATGTATCATCTTGTTGTTTTCAGCCTCATGTTTCATTTTGTTTGTTTGTTTTTTTTTGCTCAAGCAAAAAATGTTGTCCTTATGTGTTTCCCGTGTAATTTGGGTGTTAAGATTCTATCTCCATATTGCTGTTACTAATATATTAAACTTTCGCATTCTTGTTACCAAGTGCATGTTGTGTTTGTAATCTGTAAATTAGAATTTAACTTGCTGAAAGTCCTATAAATTGTTGCACTTTAGTTGCTTCTGTCAGTGAGTGATTTCATTATTAAATACTGTCTTGTTGCTTGAATTGGCAGTCACGACAAAAAGCACTTGCAGATCTACACAGTATGCAAACTGAAAAGGTATGCTATCTTATCTTTCTTTTAGATTGTTTTTAATTCTTGTTGCTGGTTTAGTGAAATCAATGACCTCTTCATTCCCAATTAGCAAACATGCATATCGTCGTGAGTTTGTGTCACTTTCATGTGCTTATTAACATGAACCTAAAATTTTTCATTCATCATTTTAGAAATGCTGCCCATTATGGAAATCATCTGGAACAGCTATTATGGTCCACATATAATAGAAAGCTAAGTTGGAAAAAAACAAGGTTATGTTAGAATCCTAAAGTCTTATTATTATCTGGAACTTGTCATTTAAACTGTCAAGTCTGTTATCCGTGCGTTTGGATAAGGGAATCGATATTGTTAGTATAGTAATCCTTTTGTGTTTTAGTCTTTGTTTAGAATTCAACAAAGGAATATACAGTGTTTTCATTAAGGCATTGAATTCTCTCTAATGAGGGAAGCTCATTCCTAAGTTCATTTCCTTGTGTTTGAAATTATATTTTTCCCCTTGCCTTTTAATTAAATAATTAAAGTAGATTATTTAATTAAAATTTTTAATTATGACAATTAAAGTGGATAATATTTCTTTGGGTCAGAAATTACATTTTTGCCTTTGCTTATAATTAAAATAATTGAAGTGAATTAATTAATTAAATTATTCAAGTATAACAATTAAAGCGGATAATACATACATGAATTATTTTATTTAAATATTTAAATATAATAATTAAAATGCGGCAATAATTAAAGGGGTTTATTTAATTAAATATTTAATTATAATCATTATTTAAATTATTTAAATTATTTTATAATTGAGTAAATTATTATATACCATATCATTTATTTATAGTGAGCGACAGTAATCCCCCATTTCCATTCCCATTCCCATTCCCTCCAACCAAACACTCTTCTCATTCCTCCAATTTCTATTCTTCATAATCCCACTCCCCCTAATCTCATTCCCCCCATTCGCATTAAGCCGAATGCACCTTATGTGCTTTTGTCACCATAAAATGGATGATAGTTCAAATGAACACATTTCTCCTAGTGTTATATGGGCACATTTCTCCTCGGAGATATTCTCATTGTTATGTTAGTTTTCATTCTTCCAACTTATCAGGATTCATTTTTAATTGCCAATCAACCATTTAATTATTGGAGCACTTATTTGTTTTATCATCTTTTAGGGAATATTTTTAATTTATTTCAAAAAATTATTTTAGTTTAAAACTTAAAATGATGACTGCGTAATGTTAGCTAATATGCTTAATCATGGATGGTGAATGTGGATTTTTCTCTTCATCTATCCTTTTTAATATTCAAGCAGTTGGTATGTTGCTATTAATATGACACAAAAATGTGAACTGTATTTCCGATCATTGCAATTTCCTATTGATGGTGGAAACAGAAGGTAGTCTGAACTAAAAACTTGAGGTATAAAAGCACTAGCCAGAATCATTTGTTGGATTTCTTATTTGAGCTAGGAGTTATGTACATTGCACACCAATCTAGTCAAGATGCAGTGAGCCTAAATGTCAATATTGGACCAATTAGTTTAATTTCACCTTTGAGTGGAGGGCAGTCGATCCCATTGTACCCAACTGAATAAAATGTATATTTCTTATGGCCTTGTGTGTGTGTGTGTGTGTGAGTTGATGCTTTTGTACAAAAGAAATTCTGAGCATTAGTAGAAGCTCTCACTAGTCATTTATGAGCTATTTACATTGCTGAACATTAGTTATAAAGCTGAAATCTCTCTCACACATACGGTTTAGCATGCGCTTCCTTTCTGGTTAATCTGTTTTCCTCCTGAATGAAATCTAGTTGTCTTTTATTAACCTTGTTAAGTAGTTTTGTCTTTTATTAATCTTGTTAAGTAGTTTTTGATTTATTTTTTGTCTAATGGGTATGTATTTTTTAGCAGAAATCACAGAATTTTCTGATGTTTTTCAATTGCTGCAGCTTGAGAAGCTTAGTGAGAAACAAAGCCAACCAGAGTCTCAGCTGAAGTTCATAATTGAGGCGTGGTCTCAGGTTGCTTAAGTGATGTTAAATTTGCCTTTGTTTCTGACATTGGTTGTTTCATCAATTTAATCGAAATTTTGAAAATATTTCCTTGCTACATTTTGCATTCCAATGTGCAGATAGTGGAGTGTAGGCGGGTATTGAAATGGACCTATGCTTATGGATACTATCTTCCCGATCATGAGCACGCCAAGAGGCAGTTCTTTGAATATCTTCAAGGTTTTAACTTTTTGTGTGTGTGTGTTATATTCACATCATTGACATAGTTTTAATTAGTGATTTGTGCCATTTCTCTAGGTGAAGCAGAGTCTGGATTGGAACGACTTCATCAATGTGTGGAGAAGGAACTTCAAATTTACTTCGATGCAGCAAATTCTGTGCAAGACTTTAATGATTTCCGCACAAAATTAGCTGGGCTAACCAGGTAATTCAATTTTGACACCTTTTATATGATGGGTGTACTGGCATTAGAGTGTCAGTGATGAAGAAAACTTCCAAATGTGTGTACCACTTTTCCATTTTAAACGTTATACTTTATCTTTATGTTTATGGTAATAATGAATTTTTCTGGGTTCTTCTAAATGAATAATTATCAGTTTACATGCAAATCTTTTGAATCCTTAAATAATTTCATGCAATTTGACACCATTTTCTTTATCTCCCACAGCTTTTAACAGTGCACTTAATGGCTGTGTTGTAGGTATAAATCATTCTAGAATAACAAACAAATTGAGTTGTTAGTGGATATGCCCTAATTGTTAGTTCAATTGATGCAATTTATACTTTCTAGGGTTTTAATATGGCAAAGTTATAGATAACCTTCATGAACAATAATTCCACGAATACATGAGCATGAAGGCTTGAACTCTATAGACCTCACATATGGATGGGCACTACCTGGACTTATATTTATCCAGTTAAAATATTTCATCATCTTAGTTTGAGGAAACATACGTCAAATATTTCTATCTTCTTTTGTGTGGCTAGGTTCATACCAGATTCCTGAACATTATCATGCACATTTGTGTAACTTTTGGCTAGACCTTTGTGCTCTCTGTGGAGTCATTGTTGGCCGCACGCGTGCCTCTGTTTGTGTGTGTGTGTGAGATTTATTTATTTTTTTAATTATTATCTTTTGTACCTTTTGTTTTACACATTGTCAGTGTGACTCGGAATTATTTTGAAAACCTTGTTCGCGCCCTGGAGATGGGCCTCAAGGATGTTGGTCCTGTCAACAACCAGGCAACCAGCAGCAAGACTTTAAGTTCAAAGAACTTGGGCAGCAGGGGAGGCAAGAGCGGGAAGAGCAAGGTGACTATAAGTTTATAACTAATTCTAGATTCAGGGCCTCTTTACAATTATTACAGATGATCAATGTTCATGTGATTACTGCATCTATGCTAATTCTATATATATATATATTTTTTTAATGCCTCTCAGATGTGAAAACAACACCGGTAATGCAAACTGCAGTGACTGCTTCCCCTGCTTGAAGGTTTTGGTTAGCGATGATGCTAAGATGCAATTGTGTAATATAAGGTATGTGGGGAGATAAGTATTTCTCAAAGAAAAATGTAGGGGATAAGAAGAAGAGCTAGCATTTTGTTGTATTGACTGATTGCTTAAAAAAAGAAAAAAGAAAAGAAAAAGAAAAAAAGTAAAACGATGTATAATTCCCTGTATATGTATGTATATCCTCCTGCTCACTGCCGTGTCTGTGTATCCCGAGCACGATGGATAATCGTTGTCATGCACGTTGTAGTGTGCCCTTATTGAAAACTTTTAAAACAATCCATCATCCATTTATTTGCTCGCCCAGGTATTATTATTATTTCGTATGTCCTAATTGAAGTAGGAATGTGTGGTTGGAGATGCAGCTTCTTACTGATGGAAACATGTAATTATTTTATTTGTGCTTTGTTTTCGAGTTTGTTAAATGTTTTGTCGTCTTGTTCTTGTGTCAGTTATTTTCTTGTATCTTTTCTGAAATGAGTTTGAATTGGAACAGATGAAGAATATGGAGACTTGGTTGCCATAGTTTTATGTTACTAGATTATGTTTGTGATTTTGTAAGCCTTTTTAGCAAAAATATATAATTGCAATTTTGCGATCTTGATTCATCACAGCTGAAAAAAGTTGGTGTATATTAATCCGGCGCAGCTCTTCCCATTTTAATTATGTTTTGTTTAGTTTCTCTGTCAAATGTTTGATAGCTTTTTCTTAAGCATGAGAAAATATCCATGGAATGCAATTTAGGGATTTTAAACTTTTACTTGTTGTTTGATTTCTAGTTTTTTTGCGGTCAAATATCACCTCATGCATTTTAGGTCATTCTTTCTTTTAAAATATGTTTATTTGTTCATGTGATTTTCAAAAATATTATTTATCCTTACGTTATTGACTATATACTCTTCTAACTCTCACCACAGTTAGGGTTTACATGCAATTGGTGAAAAAAAAACCCAAATGGATTAAAAATTAAATATAGAGTTTAGAAGTTTATGTGAAAAACTGACAAATAACTAGTTGTTACTTGTAATTTTGATGAGTATAGAAATAATATATATATTTATATTGAGAATTTTTATGACTTGCTTTTAGATGGTCGCCCAACATAATTTATATAGATATAAAAGATAAATAATAAATTTCAAAAGTTAAATTGTCACATAACAATTAGGCTTATTCGTAGTTTCCATATCAAATGGTTGGGATATATAGTATTAGACATCTATCTGTTTACAGGCTCTGAATCACTTCGCACCAAAATTGGGTTATAATATATATATATATACACATAGGAAAGCATCCATGAAATGCAAAGCAGAAATTTGTTATATAGTGTTGTGTGCTGACCTGATGTTCCTGGTGACTTTCTTTGCATCCGTTATTAGTGTATTACATTGTAAAAGAATTAAATTCCTTTTTTTTAAAAAAAAATTTAAGAATATAAACATTTCCATTATAAGTCAAAACTAGAACCAGTTTTTAGCAAAGCCAGTCAAACGCCATTCAAAAGATGGTTAGCAATCAAGATATTCACAAAAGTTCTCAGTGTTTCGTTGATTGTTCGTATTCCTGCTATTGAATAGCTTGTGGCTGAGTGTTTTAAGCACCGCGCCTGAGATTTGTCGGGAAGCATTCTTCCAATTAGTTCCAGATGTCGTCATCATCAACTCAAATTCTTGATAACTTATACGACCATCCTGCGAAGAATTGAAAATTCAACAACTATTAGTATGAAGTTTTGAGGAGTCAATATAGACTGTTAAGATAATGTATCATGCTTGTATCTGCAGAAAATCTAAATACGAATGAAGTTTCGAGGAGTTAACATCGACTATCAAGCAATGTGTCATATTTGTATCTGCAGAAATTTTAAATATGAATAGAGTTTTGAGGAGTCAATATAGACTGTTAAGTTAATGTATCATGCTTGTATCTGCAGAAAATCTAAATACGAATGAAGTTTCGAGGAGTTAACATTGACTATCAAGCAATGTGTCATGTTTGTATCTGCAGAAATTTTAAATATGAATAGAGTTTTGAGGAGTTAACATCGACTATCAAGCAATGTGTCATGTTTGTATCTGCAGAACTCTAAATATGAATGAAGTTTCAAGGAGTTAACATTGACTATCAAGCAATGTGTCGTGTTTGTATCTGCAGAAATCTAAATATGAATGATGGTTTCAGATCATAAAAGAGAGGACTGTGAAATTGACAATCACCTTGTCTACATCAATGTCGGAGATGATATCCTGGATCACCTGCTCATTTGGACCGCGATCACCCTCTGTTAAAGCTTCTCTCAATTCATTGGTCTCAATAAATCCACTTCCGTCTTTGTCAAAGTAGTTGAAAACTTTGTTAAGGTGTTCTTCACTACTAATTTTCCTTAAATGAATGGAGACGGTCACAAACTCCTCGCAGTCAAGAGTTCCATTTCCATCTGTATCGGCCTGTCATACTGATGTTAAAAAAGTCCATAAAGAAGACTCGAAAGGATATATTTTAAGTATTACTCACTGCTTCCAGTAACATTTTAACTTCTGGCTCAGGAACAGGCTGTCCGATTATATGGAGACCCTCTTTGAGTTCTTCAAATGTTAGGGTTCCATTCTTGTCAGTATCCATCATGCTGAACATCTTCTTGATTCCATCAACTTCCTCTACTGGCAGATGGTCTACAACCACCTATAAAGAACAATTTGAAGTATCATCAGGACAAAGATTTATATTTAGCAAAGAAGCCTAAATTGTAATAAAGTTTGTACATACTCTCAAAGCTTTCTTTATGAACTTGTTCATGGCTGAGAATTGTTGGAGCCTAGCTCTGACAGTTTCGCCAAGTGAAATATCAGGAGCTGCATTTGCATTCTTCAACCAAGGATGGTCTTTACAAAGAAAAACAGGAACTTGGTTAGTTCTCTAACTTTGTTCGACTCATATATACTTTATATACTTTCCAAAGTTAGGATAGTTTAGACGTTCAAGAAACAAGAACTAAGTGGAGATAATAAAACTTTGATATTCTGTAACAAATTAAATAGGTTTTCAGCCTCAGAAGGAGAATGCATAAGATTGAAAATTATGCTTAAAAGAAGAATGTCACATTGGCATGGGCAAATCTCAAAATTTGGGGTGAAATAGTCAGCAAGATTTTTAGATAATGGAAGGAGAACCATAAGAAAGAGTCCATAGTGCATAGGTAATGAGACTCCCTACACTTCAGTTATATTGTTTGGAGAAAGCAACTGTTAAAGTGGCATGTTGAAAGAAATGCTAAATGACATGCATGTAGAATAGAAATAACATACCAAGTACTTCTTCAGCTGTCAAACGGGTATAAGGATTTGGATCAAGCATTTGTTTTACAAGATCCTTTGCGTGTTTAGACACTTTAGGCCAAGGTTCCTTATCAAAATTGACAACTGACCGGATAATTGCATGTGCAATTCCCTCATCAGTTTCTGCATTAATTAAAACACAATGTTCAGTAGAGAACAACTTAAAAAATACATTCATGCTTTGAGGCAATGAATTGATACACAACAATATACCTGCCCAAAAGGGTGGCACTCCGCACAATAAGATGTAGAGAATAACCCCAGCACTCCACACATCTACCTCTGGTCCATAATTCCTCTTCAGAACTTCCGGAGCCATGTAATACGGACTTCCAACAACTTCGGTGAAGCGTTCACCTACAATTATATGACAAATACAGGTAAATTTATGATAACTTTCGACATGTTAATGAAGATACTTTTGATAAGATGCAAGCCAACCAGGCTTGAAGAACACAGATAGACCGAAATCAATCGCCTTTAATGGAGAATTTTCTGATTGGTTTGCAAACAAGAAGTTCTCTGGCTTTAGATCTCGGTGAATCACCCCACACGAGTGGCATAGCTACAGGAAAGCACACATATCAGATTCGAAGTCTAAAAAAGATTGCAGAAATGTTTATTATTCTAGGATATTCATTAATTTCCAACATGTCCTTCGAAACGCTCATTTGATTATATATTTTCAAACCATACATTGCATTACATCAGTGTCAATTTCATCTTCTCCGCCATTCCATTTTCAGAAGCCAGCATCTAACAATTTCCTCTAAATCATTCTTGTCAAAATAAAGTCATTCATGAAAATTGCAGACAAACAAACCCTATCATAAAGAAAGAGCAAAAAAACAAAGGATTTTGCTAAACATATGGTCAAGTTCAATCATTCACAGCTTCTGAAATCCTATTGATTCCCAAAAACCACAAGGAGAAGTTCCTCATTGAATCAAAGCCCTAACTAAGAGTCTGACAAATCAATCAACCAAGCAAAAGAATGATCCAAGTTAAATCACCAAATTTCCCAAATTTAGTTCTCATAACAAGAAGCATTTCATCGAATACCTTGACGACCTCAACGATGGTCTTAGTAATGTTGGCAGCAGCACGCTCAGTGTACCTCCCACGCTTGACAATCCGATCAAAAAGCTCACCGCCTTCGCACAACTCCATAACGAGATGGACAGCATTGGCATCCTCATGAACATCCTTAAGCTTGACAATATTAGGATGATCGGGCAAAGAGGCCATGATCTCCACCTCCCGGCGGAGGCAATCGGCGTCGAGGGCGACACTGAGCTTCCGTTTTGAGATGCTCTTACAGGCGAGAACCTCGCCAGTGTATGTGGCGATGCATCGGCGAGTGACGCCGAACTCGCCACGGCCGAGCTCAGGGCCGAGTTGGTAACGGCGGTGGAAGTCGGAGGGGGAGGAAGGGGGGGAGGAGTTGGCGGCGGAGGAGTAGGAGCTGGAGGAGGAGATGGAGGGGAGGCAACGAAGGCTCTTTGCGCGCTTGAAGAACAAGTCTTGGGTTGATGAGGATGCCGAACAGCAACCTCCCATTAATGCCCTAATGCCCTAATCTCTCTCTCTCTCTCTCTCTCTCTCTCTCTCTCTCTCCCCTGCTCCTAGGGTTTCGAGATCGAGATCGAGATCGAGAGAGAGAGGGAGAGAGAGAGAGAGGGAGGAGGAGGGAGGGGTTGGGTGAGAACGGTTGGCCGTTAGTTTCTCTAGGGTTCCCGCCATTTTTTATGGAGAGATGTTGGGAATTTTTGTAGTTATACCCCTTGAGAATTATGTAATTGCAGATGTGTGTGTGTATATATATTTGGAAATTATAAATAGTTTTTTATACGGTGTGTTGAAAAATATCATTTTATTTTTTAACTTCATGGAGAAAAATAATAAGTAATTATCCAGGGTTTTTTGCAAGATGAACGAGTAGGATCATAAGAAAGAGCAAGGGTGTGATAAACCCCGACCCGAGTGAGTGAGAGTAGGGGCCCCGCACTACACACATAAATGACCTGGACCACCCCTGCATCATCACTTATGAAAGGATTTTTAATGAGGGACCACTACTGAATAGACTCGCTTTTAGTAAGTCGATTATACGGTGGGTTGCGTGATGGAGCCCTGGAGAAGTGGCATAAATAAATGGAGATATACATGTGTGTGTTGATTTTTTTATAAATTTTCTTAGAGTTTACTAGTAGAAATTGGGATGAATAATTGTGATTGACTGAGTTCCTGTTACGGTCATGAAATGACAATTCAAATCAAAATATGGTATAACTCACTTTTTACTTGAAAAAAAAGTTGAAAGAGAAAAAAAAAAATGTAGGGATAAATCAGTGCATGAACACTATTCATGGAGAATAAGTGATTGTCTGTCTATTGGTTTTTTATAAATTTTTTAAAAAAATACTAGTAAAAATCGAGATGGATGACTATGATATGTTACAATCATGACGGTTTCACAGTGCAACTATTTATAATACTGTACATTCCATTCTATACTATTAATTGCACTGTTAAAGCCATTATGTATCACCGCTATTTAAAGATTCAATCCAATGACTAGAACCTCTTAACGGTCATTCATTAAAAAAAAACGCTCTCTCTCTTTCTCTCTCTCTCTATATATATATATATATATAAACAGAGGGTCTCTCTCTCTCTATATATATATATAAACAGAGGGGAAAAAATTATAGTGGTGGGTATAAGAAAATATATAACATCTTGAAAAGACAATGCATCAATAGTAGTTTTCTACATTCAAACAGTAATGAAAGACAAAAAACAGACATTGCACAAGAATATTACACAAGATTGTTCAACATTATTCTTGAGCAAGTATTAATTAGAAAAGTACACATATCAAGCATGGATAATTGATGGGATTAGGCTGTGGATTTACCATTCAAGAAGGATTGGAAAAACTAATGTTGCTATTCATTAACACCATAAAAACCACTTACTGAAGTACTCACTCCATTCTTTTTTTATCTGTCGTGAATAACCGAATCTCACATACAAAAAAGTTAATTATTTCACGTAATTTAATAAAATGAACAAAGGGAGTATGTTAATTGTGAAGAAAAACCCACACAAAGCCAATATTTACATGGTTCACTGAATTTGACCTAGGGCAGAGAACAAAGAGAAGTTTTACACTAACAAGATTCAAGGATAAGAGAACTATTGAAAACCCTGCCCGCCACAACACAGGAACATTCATGAGTGTTTTCAGACATGCTCAGAAAGTAACATAGTAGAAAAACAATTAGATTGATATGTTTGCATACATCATACACCTAATCTAATGAAATTCATCTATCCAAAGACAATATCACTGTCGTATTCTTCTTTCAGCTTCATCTCGAAAGTATGGTCAGTGTAAGGGAAGTAATTATCAAACTCAGGTTCAAGAGAAACATCTTCAATTTCTTCATTGCCTGAAAAAGGTAATGTCTAACAAATTATTGGGCGGTTACTTTTGCAAAATGGTTACGGCAATTTATACAGCTTGAGTTGTTAATTGAACATGATCTAAATATGACTGTGAATCACAGGTAGCATGGTGCAATACATTGTAATAAAGGAACCTGAATATGAGCAATATCTTGCAAAAGGAGGATGCTCCTCTGGCTCAAGCTGCATTTTCAAGAGATCCATGGAATCATCCAGCTCCGCTTCCTGAGTTCAATGAATGCAAGTAAATTCATCATTGAACAAAGAATCTGAATTTTTTTCAACAAATCAGGTTTGCTATCATTAGGGTCTTGATATACAGTTCCAATATCCCTTAATGCGTGATGTGGAATGGAAGAATACTTTAGAAAACTTTAGGCTAGAAAGATAGAGGTTAAGTGCCAGAGTTTTAAAAGTTAATTGTCTGACCTAGCGTCATTTGACCTTGAAAATTTATGCAGCATCAATAATGAATACAAATTGATTTGATGAGATAGAGTAAGAACAAAAAAAATAGTATGTTAAATATGAGATTGAGTGAATCTCGTCCAAGCAAACAGATCATCGTGTGAAACAAATCCCATGCACAATTTATAGATACAGAAAGCATCCAAAACAAAACAAATTAAAGAAAAGAAAGAAATTTCTCCACACGTAATTGCATGAAAATAAAGAGGATGTGCGCCACAATCTGTAGAAGCAGGAGCATTGTCATATACAACTCAGACACACTGAAGCAAATACACTATCAAATGGATCTCATTAGCTGCATACCTCATGTGGCATTCCAAAGCCATAGGCCAGATCCATCCACTCACGCAATGAAGACAGTACAGTCTCAACTTCCTTTCTTACACCTGAGTTGAAGAAACATGGAGCACAGTATCATATATCGAATTAAAATATATGAATATGCCAAGAAAAAAAAATGACTTTCAATGACCAATAGAAAGAAGGGTTCACTTGCCACCGACTGAAAAGAGCAAAATTATTTGCCACCCTCATTTCTGAAAATCAAGGGCGTGGCAAGTAAAAAACTCAAAAGAAATGGAGAGTATATTACGTTCTTCCATGTGCTCCTGTTCTTGTTTTCGTTGATCATTTCCTGTAAAAGGTATCTCCTCAATTCCCTCTTTAGCCCATTCCTGGCAATGCTTGATTTCCTCATCTGTCAAGAAACTAGTCTTTGATGTATTCTTGATGGTCCCGCCATCATGTGCCTTAGGCTTCTCCTTCAATGTGGAGCCTTTTGTTGGACCTAAAGGTGCAGGTTTGCTAGCTTTTGAAAGATCCCTCAGAGCAACCCTGCCTTGACTCTTAGTCCTCACAGTCTTTGACAAGTCAGTTTTTGCCCCCTCAACACCTTTTCCTAAATTACAGAAAATTCAATCAAATTTATCCCACATAGAAGGATAATACGCAAAATATACTACAACGCATCTCATGAATGATGACAATGACTGATACCTCTATGAATTGGTAGGTTTTCATTCTGAATGGCTGCGGGAATATGAGAAGCCATGACTACTCAAGTTATTCTTCCTGAACCAAAAATACCAAGAGAAATCAGAAACTTCTTAAATCAAGAAGTAAAACATAAATATCTTGTCGGCTAATGCATTAATTTATAAATTCAAAACACATAGTTACAAAGAGATCAACATACAAGAGACAAAAATTTGAGTTCAACTTACACATGAGTTAAGGATTGTTCATACCACCCTCTTATGCATATGGGATCACAAAAATTAATGTATCTGAGAAAACAAAGTACACCAAAGCCATGTACAACCATGCAGTGGAAGTTAGTGTTATTTTAATGGATGCATTTAAGTACTAAAAAATAACTCAAGTTGGTATCATGAACTACTCTAAAACCATGTGGAATCACTACTGCTTTCTCTACATTAAAAAGGAAATCAGATTTATAAATTCTCAAGTTAACTGAGCCTAAGCAAACAAACCCAATCATGCTTGATTTAAGCTTGCTTAAAATTTAACCTAAAATCTCAGCTCATCCTAGGATTTTTATGCAATCCATCAAGCCTAAAACAATACTTATATTAGAGCCTAATTCAAAATTTTTGATCATTCATCCGACAAAATCAAATACTAGTTATTGACATGCCATTTTCCTTACAAGAATTCAACATTGGTGTTAATTTATCCATATTTTTCATGCAGAGAACAACAAAGCCACAATTTTTTTCTTGGAAAACAAGCATCTGAGCCTAAAATCAATCAAATCATAAACTATCAAAGTAGTTAATTTTTCTCCATAACAAAAAATTCATTAGACCAAAACCAATAGCAGGATTCACCATCGTCTCCAACCACCACAAACCACAGGATACATCTAAACTTTTCTACGAGAAATTGGAGCCATGAACAAGAACTACATACTAAATTAGATCAAATAAGAACAAATCTCATCAAAAACCTAGAAAAATAGAACAAACTAAGAGTGCGAAGTATAATCTTCAACTAAAAACCACAAATCAAGGGAAAAAAGGTTATAAATCGAGACCACGAGATCAGTTATCGAAGGCGATGGTCTCCGTCCTCTACCTCGACGGCGTTGCGAACCTGAAGCTCTTCAGCGACCTCGGCGGAGTTTGGAGAGGGAAATGGGGGGAATGGAGAAGAGCGGGTTAATAATTAATTTTTAGGGTTTTACCTTTGAACCCCTCAAAAGTTCAAAATTACTTGTACTCCTTGAGTCCTTGACTATCTAAACTTAGAAGCCCTTGCTATGAATATTTTCCTTTCAATTCACCCCTTGTTATTCATGGATAATATATTTTAAAAATTAAAATTTTATACTCTCTCCAATCCTTTTATATGTTCATTTTAACTGATTCACGCAGATTAAAAAAATTGAGTAATATTAATTATTATGTTTTATCAATTTTAAAAAAATTGCCTCATTTAAAAACTCATCGAGATTTCATTAATTTTTTTATAATTCTATTGTATTTTTTATTCCCTCTCTCAAAATAGTGTTTTAGTTTTTTTTTAAAAAATATAAAAAATATAGGGTATAATAAAGATAAAGAATAAAGTTGAAAAAAAAACCTATTTAATGCTTCATAGATTCTCTAATGATAAAAAAAATACTAATAAAATGAACAAATAAAAAAAACTGGAAGGAGTAAGTTCATGCAAGGTAAGCACACATGTGTGATTTATCTACATCTCATTAAAAAGATATCAAAAACTTATATTTCATATTATAAAGTTGGAAAAGATCTAACTCGAAAAAAAAAAATCATTAATTCACCAACCAAGTGAGCTTGTTTATGTAGTATTACAAATTCTTTCATAAATTAATTAAAAATTAACTAATTTTTGGAGATTTGTTTTCTTATGGAGTAATAAAAAATAATTTAAGGGAGGATTATGGAAAATGTTCTTATGAGGGTGTTCTTTCGAATAAATTTTTTTTTTAGGGTGTTTTCCAGAAAAAAGTTCATCCATGAGCAGGGGTGTAAATAAGCTGAGCCGCATCGAGTATTACCAAGATCGAGCTCGACTCGTTTATATTTTCCAAAGGCTCGAGCTCGACTCGAACTCGTTCGAGGCATGTTTTTTATGCTCAAGCTCGACTCACTAAAAAGCTCGAGTAGCTTGAGTTTGGCCCGTAAAGCTCAAAATTAATTATACTCAAACTAAACTCAAAAAACTCAAGCTCATTTAAGCTCGATTAACCAATCATTTTCAAAAAAAATATAAATAAATCTAATATAATTCATAATAAAACTCCAAATTCAACTCATTTTCATTATATTCATAATAAAATTTCAAACTTTAAATATAACTAATTTAAAATTTATTTAAGGTTAAAATTTAAAAATTAGAATGACGTGGCTTATATATTTAGATATTTTTATAATTTAAATATAATTAATTTTTTAATATTTTATATATAAAAGTTTATTTGAGTTCACGAGTTGAGTATTTTTAGGTTCGAACTCGGTTCATCAAATTAAATGAGTAACTTAAACTCGGCTCGTGAAAAATCCAATCGAATTCGAGCACCGGCTGATCTCGGGTGGCTCGCGAGCAGCGCTACTCATTTACATCCCTATCCATGAAAGCTAGACTTTCCTTTTCATCGTATTCTTCTCTCCAATCGCGACTCCGATTTCCCCTCATCCTCGCCGGAAAGCCTGATCCCGATGTCATCCGACGACGGGGAGGAGTGTCCGCCGCTGAGCCAGCGGCCGGAGTGGGCAGACGTCCGGCCGGTGCCGCAGGATGACGGGCCCAATCCGGTGGTGCCCATCCATTATCGCGAAAACTTCAGAGAAGCCATGGATTACTTCCGTGCAGTCTATCTTGCCGATGAACGCAGTCTTCGCTCGCTTAATCTCACGTCTGAGGTCATTGGTTTGAATCCCGGCAACTATACTGTCAGTTCTCTCTCTCTCTCTCTGCGATGCTGTCTATCTTGTTTTTCTTTTGGTTTTCAGTGAATAAAAGCTGCTCTTTTTTGTTGAATCTTGATTGGTATCTGTATCCTTGTAAATGTTGTTTTGTTGGTTTGTGTAGCTGTTGAGAGTTTGAGAATTATGAATTTGGTGGAGATTAAGTGCATATTAAGCTAGATAGCAAAAGATCAAAGTTCTTCATACCAGGATTTTGTTAGCTTCTTTTTGAATGGTCAGGGATGTGAGATAAATTGGTTGTATGGTCTGTCTTGTGTGAGTCTTTGGTCTTTGGTTTCTACGCAAACAGAGGTTTATGAAAGATTGAAAATGGGGATGGTTTATGATCTTTGCCCTTAATTATCCAACATGGTGAAAAGTTGAAACATTTTGAAGCTTGAAGGTTGCCTTAAAAATGTGATTTTGATAGCTTTCTGCTTGAAATTATTCAATTTCATGCTTGTCAATTCTCATCTTCTTCCCAGCCCTATGCCACCTAAATATATGGTATCATTAATTGTTTACGTGTGAAGGTGCATTCAAAACTCTGGATTTTTACCACTCTGCCTTGCGATTATGTGGTTGATTAGACAAGGCAACTCATTATTGGTTCTGATTCTCTTCACTACTTTTTCTAACATGCTGTTCTATTTTGTTGGTTAAATTTGTGGCTTTACAGAATTTATATTTGTGTTTTTTCTTCTAGAAAATATTATGCTGTCAAAGGAAATGCAAAGTCAATCCCTCGGCTAATGTAGTGAATTTATTTTTTAATGGAGTAGATATTTCTATCCAGTTGGATAATTCTTTCTTACTTTCATCTGAAAACTATAATTTCCTCTAACCTTATTTGATATCTCAGTATTTTTTTTTTTTAATATTTATGCATTCTTTCATACTGTAATATGCTTTGCATTACTAAAGGCAAAACTGAGTATCATGGTTTTTTTCTCCTTTTCTTACTGTAATTTTTATTATGTAGAAGATTTTGTCTGGTTTGTTTTACTATGGTGCTCTCTGCATAAATGAAGTTCCTTATTCTTTAACGTTGTTGGAATTTTTTTTATCTTTCTTTATATTATCTTGTCTTTGTAGGTTTGGCATTTTAGACGGCTTGTACTTGAGGCACTTAATGCAGATTTACATGAGGAGAGGGATTATGTTGACCGTGTCGCTGAGCGTTTCCCTAAGAATTACCAGATTTGGTATGGGCACCATTTGTAGTGTCAATGTTGTTAAATTCTCTGTGTAATTGGTAGCCTAGATGTGCTCTTCTATTAAGTTTGCAAATTTGACATTTGTTTAACATTGTATAGGCATCATCGCAGATGGCTTGCTGAGAAGCTTGGTCCTAAAGCTGCTGATAAGGAACTTGAGTTTACAAAGAAAATCTTCACTATCGATGCTAAAAACTATCATACCTGGTCTCACAGACAGGTGTGTTGCATCATTCATCTATGCTTATGATTCCATTAGCATGACACGTAGTATGAGCATATTGTATTGTCAGTAACTGGTGAGCTGGATAATCTTGACATTCTAATTGTAAATTTTGGATTTTTTGTTAAAGTCATCTTTTTTCTTCTAAGGAAAAAAGGAAAATCTAAAATTGCTTCAAATTTTTATTTTTTATTTCTTATAAGACTGATTGCAATGGGCATTGGTTCACTGATGAGATGGCTAGTCTGCTGTATCGTCAACCCTCTGTAGCATGCCCCTTTGGATTTGTGAGCAATATTTTTTTAATGTGCAAAGGATACACCTAATTTAAAGGAATGAATTTGAGTAAAGAAATCTGATAAGCTATCAGTCTGTGTAGCTGTATTTGCCTCTTAAATCCAGGAAGAGATTTAGATGTACATATTTTAATTCTTATTTGGAAATGAGAGATGATCAGAAATTGATTTAGTTTTTCTGTTGCAATCCAAAAGATTCTAAGTTTAACTCTGAAACTTTCCTGCAGTGGGTTCTTCAGGCATTAGGTGGCTGGGATGATGAACTTGACTACTGCCAAAAGCTGATTGAAGATGATGTTTTTAATAATTCAGCATGGAACCAGGTATATTTAGGCTGAAAATAACTAATTTTGTTCTAGTTGATCTTTGGTTCTGGCTTGCCACTTTGTTTCATATACACAGTTTTCTATACCAGCGAAACTGATGTTTCACACATTATTAGAAAGTCAGGCCTTTTTCATGATTTAAGAAAGACAATTATGTAGAGACTTTAGGATTGAATATGCAGTGGATAACATTCTTTAATGAGTTGAACACACAAGCGAACTTGTACAAGGCATTGATAAAGAAATCTATGGGTAACTCAGGAATGTGCATGTTGCTTGAAGATGGAGTTTAATTGTTAAAGGTTGATTAAATTGAGTAGATGCCATTTTAAGTGATTCAAAGCATCAAGCCTTTGTAGGCCTTTGTGAGTAGTATTTCTCTGTAAGCATTGGACGACAATATGTATGGTTAGAAGAGAAAAGGCTGCTGACTTGGAATGTTTGTATTATATCATGCTAAAATAAAAAAGATTTCATTAGTTTGGATATTTTAATTCCGCTCATATCTTGTCTGACAGATGAATGGGGGATTTTTTGTGGTTAGATAGGTAAATAGTATTTGACACTAGGTCATCCAAGGCATTAAATATTTTATTTGTTTCACTTGAATATGCATGTGAACCTTCCATTACAAAGGAAAGAAATGTCTGTTGGGAATTCTTATCATAGCTTATAAAATTTGAATGACTTAAAAGCCTTGTGTACTTGACATAGCCTAAAGTCTTTTTGCGCCTGCTAAAGTCTGTATTTGAGGTTAAAGCTATAAGTGTAACACATGAGCTCTATTCTTGTTCATTTGTACTGAATGATTGCTGGAAAGTTCAGAGAGCAGAAAGTAAGATGAATTGATGATACTTAACAGGGAAAAAGAAAGAATAGATTATCACCATTCTTCAATATGTGCATATTCTTTTACTGCTAAATGGTGGGATGTTAGTGCATTACTTTTGGATTACTACTTGATGTGTTCAATTTTGTGCATATGTTGTTAAATAGTAAACAAGTAGCATGATGTGTAGAAAAAGAATGTGTTTTTTGCTTTTTTGAAATGCAGTTCATCTTTTCTGAATATGTTTAAGAAACCATTGCTGACTAACAAGGATTGATTTGTGCTAGAGGTACTTTGTCATAACAAAATCTCCCCTTTTGGGCGGCCTGCAAGCAATGCGCGAGTCCGAAGTGAGTTTTGCCATCAAAGCTATTCTCACTAACCCGCAAAACGAGAGCCCATGGAGATACCTTAGAGGATTATACAAAGGTGACATCGAACAACTCTTAAGCGATAATCAAGTGCCTGAAGTTTGTCTGAAGGTGCTGAAGTCTGGGCGCAACTTCCTGTTCGCATTAAGCATGCTTTTGGATCTTCTTTGTTTCGGTTTTCAACCAACTGATGAATTCAAGAGAATTGTCAAAGGATTGACAAATTCAGAGTCAAGTTCCTCAGATGCTAATTTGGCAACCAGTGTTTGCAACATATTAGAGACCATAGATCCTTTGCGAGCGAACTATTGGGCATGGCGCCGAAGCACTCTTCCTTCCATAGTTTGTTGAAGCGGCTACACTCCAAACTCCAGCATTTCGACATTTTATCACGGTTGTTTTCACCGTCTCAGATCTTCAACTGATTGTTGTTGTTAAGCTTATTTAAGTACCTTCATATGAATACTGAATAGTTCATGTTGAGAGAGATGGTGAAAATACTCTCAGATTGTTGCATTTGCAGTATAAATTATCTGTCCTATTTTTAACTGTTTATTTCATTGGATAATTTTGGAGTTTCGATGTTTTGAACTCGGGATTTTGAATTATAGTCAAGTAAAATCTAGCATGGTTGAAATTTCGTATTTGTGAATATTTTGTCCGTAATTTTGACTCTTTCTAATCAACCACCCTCAAATTTTTATGTATATATTCAAAGTAATTTCTATTTTATCATCCAAATTTTATTTTATTTTATTTATTTTTATGTATGCGGGTGCGTACTTGCTTACATAAACTTCATTTTTATTTAATAGAATATAAATAAGTCATTTGTCAAGAGCATGCATGGATGTAGAATTACTATCTTAACATATTCGTACAGTTATGTCGTCATCTTATTTGAGCCAATATTCAAACCGGTTTCTTAAAAAAAATATAAACACCTTACTCTATGCAGTCGATCTATTGTTAATATACACAAAGGTTATTAGTATAACCATTCTATCATTCCATAAAACTTTTTAGATTAAATTTTAATAATAGAAATATATATATATATATATATGAGAAAACAAAAAACAAAAATTTCAAAAGGGACAAGTTAACAGTTACCCATTTTTATAGACGTATATAAAATTTATTAATAAAATATTTATTGTTGTTGTTGTTATTTAAAATAAAAATTATTAGTATTACAAGAAAAGCCTGTAAGTTAATTCATATAATTCCTAGATATATTTTTAAACCATATGAATATATAAGAGAATAAAAAAATTTTATTGTGGAACATAAACAAATGTGATTTTTGCAGGAGTATGTCAACATTTACCTACTTCTACAGTGGTCTATAACCATTTTTACTAAGATATTAATTACTATTTTAAAAAAAA